>NC_134693.1:83037179-83337179 GCF_050947455.1 Rhinoderma darwinii | reverse complement strand
CTCCACTACCGTCCCGCTGACAAGAATGTGAGGGCCGATGCCCTGTCCAGATCATTTGAGACGGAAGACACGGCGGAGTCCCTTCAGACTATCATAGACCCGACCTGCATTGTCACTGCTAATCCTCTTCAGGTTAGAGACATCCCTCCAGGGAGGACTTTTGTTCGGTTTGCAGACAGGAGAAGAATTCTCCGCTGGGGACACAGTTCTGAACTAGCTGGGCACGCTGGTGTCCGTAAAACCCGAGACCTGATTGCTCATCACTTCTGATGGCCCACGCTACCTAAAGATGTTCTGGACTTTGTCTCTTCTTGCACGGTGTGTGCTTCTAACAAAGTTACTCACTCCAAGCCTGCCGGCCTGCTTCAACCTCTGCCTATACCCAACGTCCCCTGGCAGCACATTGCAATGGACTTTGTCACAGACCTTCTCCGCTCAGCAGGATGCAACACTGTCTGGGTGGTGGTGGACCGGTTCTCCAAGATGGTACATTTTATCCCGCTGACCAGCCTACCTCCTGCTCTTCGACTGGCGAGTCTCTTCATTCAGCACATCTTTCGCTTGCATGGCTTGCCTCTTCACATTGTGTCTGACCGGGGGGTTCAGTTTACTACTGGAGAGCCCTCTGTAAACTCCTGGATGTGAGATTGGACTTTTCCTCAGCCTATCACCCCCAGTCCAGTGGGCAACTTGAGAGGATCAACCAGATCATGGAGAATTATCTCCGCCACTTCATCTCTTCACAACACAATAACTGGGTACAGCTTTTTCAATGGGCCGAGTTCTCATACAACAACCACACAAGTGAGTCCACAACTTCCACTCCATTTCACATTTTGTACAGTCAACATCCTAGGGTCCCTCTTCCAGTGTCGACCACATCTCAGGTACCCGCTGCTGACTCTGCATATGGGGACTTTCTGCAAATCTGGCAACAGACCTGGTCCTCTATTTTTCTGGCAGTCGATCGCATGAAGCGAAAAGCAGATACAAGGAGAAGAGAGCCGCCTCAGTATCTTCCGGGTACCAAAGTCTGGCTGTCCTCTCGGAACATTCGTTTGAAGCTGCCCTCATACAAGTTTGCTTCCTGGGTCCTTGGTCCTTTTGAGATTCTGCAACAGATAAACCCTGTCTCCAATAAGCTGTGGATACCTCCTACCCTCAGAAACCCCAACTCCTTTCATATGTCCCTCCTGAAACCCGTGGTCCTGAACCGCTACAGCAAGATTTCTAGTTCCACAGTTGCTCCCAGCGGTTCTTCTGATATATTCGAGGTGAGAGAGATCCTGGACTGCAAAAGGGTAGGAGGAAGGACTTTCTATTTGGTGGACTGGAGAGGGTTTGGTCCTGAGGAGAGGTCCTGGGAGCCAGAAGAGAATCTCAGTGCTCCTGCTCTTATTAAAAAAAATGTGTCTCTCGCTCTGGTCCCAAGAAGAGGGGGCGTAAGAGGGGGATACTGTAGCGTCCATGGCCGCAGGCCATCAGGTTTACTCACCTCCCGACGCCCGCAGCCATGGATCCGTGAGCGCTGGTCCCCATCTCCTTCCTAGGAGACGCCAGCGCTCACTTCCGCCCCGTTCTGCTGGCCCTTTAAAGCCGGGCACGAGCGTGCGCGCGCACATCTGGAAATCATCATCATCAACGGCCCATGATTTGCTGGTCTATAAGAAGGCCCCAGCCCTTCTGATTCTTGCCTGAGCGTTGTTAGTTATCCCAAGTCTGTCTTGCAAACGGTCCCTTAGTGTTTCCCGTTCCAGTTGTTACCCGTGCCTTGTTACCTGTTTCTGTATCCCATGCTGTTCTTGTTCCTGTGCCTACTAGTGTCGGAGTCGTGTCACGTCCTGTGTCATCTGCCACGTCCGGAGGAATTCGCTACGTCTGGCGCAACCTGCGGCTTCTGTGCCATCCGCCACGTCCTTATCATCTGCCACGACCTGTGTCATCTGCCACGTCCGGAGGAATTCTCCACGTCTGGTGCAACCTGCGGCACCTGTGTCATCTGCCACGTTTGGCATTACCTGCTGCACCCATCTCCATCTGTGCCAGAGCTGCGGCCACTGTCTGGAATATCCAGGTACCCTTGTGCTGGACATTGTATTGCTTGGGTTCCCTGTTGTTTGTCCAGCTGCCTCCCCGCTACGGCGGTACGGCCTAGTGGGTCCACAAACTCAATACGTGACAGTTGCTCTTCTTTGTATTTTTTCCAACTCCAGGGCCCAGAACTGAACTGCATATTCTAGATGAGGCCTCACTAATGCTTTGTAAAGTGGTAATATTATATCCCTGTCCCACGAGTCCATGCCTCTTTTAACCCCTTAATGACCAGCTCATTCCAAGAGCTATAACTTTTTTATTTTTGCGTCGACATAGCTGTATAAGGTCTTGTTTTTTGCAGGACAAGTTGTAATTTTTAATAGCACCATTTTGGGGTACATAGAATTTATTGATTAGCTTTTATTAACTTTTTTTTGGGGGGGAATAGAAAAAAACCTGCAATTTCGCCACACTTTTTTGTGTCTTAAATTTACACCGTTTACCGTGTGGTATAAATAACATAATAACTTTATTCCGGGTTGTTGCGATTGCAACTATACCAAATTTTTATAGATTTTGTATGTTTTACTACTTTTACACAGTAAACACACTTTTTTTTTTTCAAAATTATTTGTTTTTGTGTCTCTATATTTGAAGAGCCATAACTTTTATTTTTTCGCCAATGCAGTTTTTTGAGGCCTTTTTTTTTTTGGGCGGGACGACTTGTAGTTTTTATCGGTACCATTTTGGAGTAAATGCGACTTTTTGATCACTTTTTATCAAATTTTTTTTTAAGGCAGGATTCAAAGTAAACAGCAATTTTTGCATTGTTTTTTTTTTTTTTTTTTTTATGACGTATACCGTGCAGATTAAATGATGTAATAGCTTTATAGTTGGGGTCGTTATGGACGTGACCAAATATGTGTAACTTTTTAACTTTATTTTGTTTTTTTAAATAATAAAGCCGTTTGTAAGGGGAAAAAGTGGGCTTTTCATTTTTTTTTTTTTACTTTTTTTTTTTACACTTTTTTTTTTTACTAGTCCCACTAGGGGACTTCACTATGTGATCCTACGATTGCATTTATAATATACTGCAATACTTCTATATTGCAGTGTATTATGCCTGTCCGTGTAAAACGGACAGGCATCTGCTAGGCCAAGCCTCTGGCATGACCTAGCAGGCATACACTATAGGCAGACCTGGGGGCCTTTATTAGGCCCCCCGGCTGCCATAGAAAACTCCGGCACCCGGCGATCTTATCCCTCTCCCTCGCTCCCTCTCTCCAAAACCACTCAGATGCTGCGCTCGCAATTGAGCGCCGAATCTGAGGGGTTAAACGGGTGAGATCGATACTGATATTGATCTCACCCGTTAGAGCAGGGATACCCCCAGCCCTCAACTTCCTCTGCTAGCTGGAAGCAGGGAGATTTAACGGCTCCCTGCTCTGTTTACTTATTCCGATGCAGCGACGTAAAAAGGCTATTGCATCTGAATAAAGCCTGTTAGTGGCCGTCGTGAAAACACTATGGGGCGGTCACTAACGGGTTAATACACGACAATATCTTTCTGGCCTTTGAAGCAGCTGATTGACATTGCATGCTGTTATTTCGTTTATGATCTACAAGTGCACCCAGATCCTTCTCAACAAGTGACTCCACCAGTATAGCTCCCCTAGGACATATGATTGTTGTTACCCAGATGCATAACTTTACATTTATCTACATTAAACTTAATTTGCCAAGTGGACGCCCAAACACTGATTCACACGAGCGCTGCGCATCTCGGACGTGAAAAACTGCAGTTTTTCACGTCCGAGGTGCATCCGTGCTCAACGCTCAACGCTCAACGCTCAACGCTGTTACGTATCCCCCATAGTTGAGAATCTATGGAGGGATGTGTGATGCGTGAAAAGATAGGACATGTCCTATTTTCCCACAGACCCTTCACACGGTTCGTTGAAACAACGGCTTTGTGAACGGCCACATTGAATAACATAGGTCCGTGGGACGGCCGCTGTTTCAACGGCCGTCCCACGGACATTTAACACGTTCGTGTGAATCAGGTCTTAGTGTGTTCAAATCAGCTTGCAATTTAATAACATCTTCCACAGACTGAACAATACTACATAGCTTGGTGTCATCTGCAAAAATAGAAATAGTGCTATTAAACCCATCCTCTATATCATTAATAAAGAAGTTCAATAATAGTGGTCCCATCACGGAACCCTGGGGTACACCACTTATAACCGGGGACCATTCAGAGTAGGAATCATTGACCACAACTCTCTGGATACTGTCCTTGAGCCAATTCTCAATCCAATTACAAACTATACTATCTAAACCATTAGTCCTTAATTTACCCAAGATGTGTTCTCTAATTAGAGTCGTTCACTTAACCTTTTTTTCTCCATCCGGGCCAGATCACTGTGACGACTTATTCCAGCCACGACTCGTCTCTGCAGAATTTGACACACAGACATGTTGGTTTCTCGCTTTTCCAGCATCCTTCACACCTATACCCCATCCTCTAAACAAACTCTTAATCCACAGTGCACCAGATGGTAATAATGATCCCTCTGTGCTCGACACAATAAAAATACCCCATGAATAACTGTGCCCCTTTTGTGCCCCCACAGCAGTAATGCCACCTTTGTGCGCTCTGTATATAGCGCCCTTGTAGATAGCGACCACACACAGCCTACCTGCAAATAGCACCACAGTCCCCCCCCCCCCTTGTATATACAGATGTAGCAGTCTTTATCTTGACTTTTAACACATTAAATACACAATGGCACGATCCTTTATCTTGCCTTTTTCAATAACATTTCAATGGCTTTTGTTGTGTGATATCATGCTGCAGCAAATTTACCAGAGTCAAGATAAAGATGGCTACATCCGTAGCGCCACACGGCCCCCTCCCCTATATATAGTGCCAAAAATCGCCCCTCCATTGTATATAGTGCCACACAGCGCCCCTCTCTTGTATATAGTGCCACACAGCCCGCCCAAAATAAAATATATTGTACTTACCTTGCCCCATTCCCGCAACGGACGGAATGCTACACAGCCTCCGGCGGGACACTTCCGCAGACCAGCGTGATGCAGTGACATCATCACACCAGCCTGCGCAGGGGATCTTCTCAGCACCTTATAGGCTGCATGCCTAACGTGGCCTGCAGACTATAGTCTTCCTTTGTACCGGCATCCTGAGGACGCCGATAAAAATTGAATGTGGCTGTCGCTAGCACAGGGGCCCACTCCGGTGCTAGCAACGCCAGCAGCATAAGGGGGCCCATGCCGCCTGGCACATAAAGGTTATAAGCCGGGCGGCACGGGCCCCCCTATGCCTCGGACCCTGTAGCAGCCGCTAGGGGGCCATAAGAGGATGGTAAGGTAAGGCTTATTTCCCACACAGTGTATACAGTGTATAAAAAATGATATATAAAAATGATATATAAAAATATAACATATAATAAAATATCCTATTTCCGCATCAAAATGTAAAAAACATTAAAATATGAAGTATAAAGGCCGGGTTCCCAAGGGTCGAATACGCTACATAAAAATTGCGCAGTGAATCCGACCTGGAACCCGCAGTAGCAGCAAAATAAATGAGATTTTGCAATTCTTAACCACATGCTGCGGAAAAAATAAATGCAGAAGAGTTGTACAGTGTTCTGCAGTGCAACTTGTCAATTTATGCTGCATGTTTGGCCCATAGACTTGAATGGGGAGCATAAATTCCGCAACAGAGGAGGTTTTGACAGAGGAAACGCAGGAAAAACCTGTGTACATTCCCTAAGGCCAAATGCACATGATGCGTATTACGTCCAGATTTGCTTCTTGTATTCTCCTGCGGCAAAACCATACATACATACATACATACATACATACATACATACATACATATACACAGACGGACTTATCCTCTCCCTCTTTTATGCGTGTAGTCCAGCTTACCAAGATGATGTTGCAGGCCATGTGATGCTGCAGCCTGTAATTGGCTGCCGTGGTCACATGGAATGTAACGTCATCCCATTAGGCCGGACTGCAAGAAGGGGGAGAGCATTCTGGGTAAGTAGGATTTATTCATTCATTCATTCATTCATTCATTCATTTTTTTTACCATGGAATCGCTACAACACTTGGCTTTCTGTTGTGGGTTTTCCATCCCCATTGAATTCAATGGGGAAAAGCCGCAACAGAAAATCAATGAAAAAGCAGCATAAATTCACATACTGCGGATTTAAGCCGTTCAGGACACAGCCTGTTTTGGCCTTGTGGACACAGACGATTTTTTCAAATCTGACATGTGTTACTTTGTGGTAATATCTTGGGAATGTTTTTACCTATCCAAGTGATTCTGGGAACGTTTTCATGTGACATATTATACTTCATGTTAGTGAAAAAATTTGGTCAATAAATTCAATATTTATTTGTGAAAAATAGCAAAATTGAGAAAAATTGCATTTTTATAAGTTTAAATGTATCTGCTTGTAAAACAGATAGTAATACCACACAAAATAGATACTAATTAACATTTCCCATATGTCTACTTTATGTTTGCATCGTTTTTTGAATGTACTTTTATTTTTCTACTAATTAACATTTCCTATATGTCTACTTTATGTTTGCATCGTTTTTTTAATGTACTTCTATTTGTCTAGGACATTACAAGGCTTAGAACATTAGCAGCAATTTCTTACATTTTCCAAGAAAATTTCAAAAAGCTATTTTTTCAGGGACCAGTTAAGTTCTGAAGTGGGTTTGAGGGGTCTATATATTAGAAACCCCCATAACTCGCCCCATTTAAAAAACTGCACGCTGAAAATATTTAAAACAGTATTCAGAAAGTTTCTTAACCTTTTAGGCGTTTCACAGGAATTAAAGCAATGTAGAGGTGAAATTTACAAATTTAATTATTTTTTTGCCGAAAATTCATTTGTAATACAATTTTTTGTGTAACACGGAAGGTTTTACCAGAGAAATACAGCTCAATATTTATTGCCCAGATTCTGCAGTTTTTAGAACCATCCCACGTGTGGCCGTAGTGTGTCCTAATGGACTGAAGGACCGGCCTCAGATGCAATGGAGCACCTAGTGGATTTTCGGGCCTACCTTTATTTAGAATATATTTTAGACACCATGTCCGGTTTGAAGAGGTGTTATGGTGTCAAAACAGTGGAAACCCCCCAAAAGTGACCCCATTTTGGAAACTTCACCCCTCAAGGAATTTTTCTAGAGGTATAGTTAACATTTTGACCCCACATGTTTTTTTGCAGAATTTAGTGAAATTAGGGCGTGAAAAATTAATATTTAAATTTTTTCCACAAAAATTTTGACATTTTCAGTTTCGCAAAGGATAAAATGAGAAAAAGCTATTTCTCCCAATTACAGCAATGCCCCACGTGGTCATAAATGGGTTTTTATTAGAAATTAATTAACTCTTTCAGGACTGATACTTTTTTTTTCATCTTAGTTTTTTCACTCCCCGCATTCCAAGAGCCATGACTTTTAAAACATTTTGTCAATAGAGTGGTGTGAGGACTTATTTTTTGCGGAAGGAGTTGTAGATTCTATTTACACCATTTAAAGTACCATATAATGTACTGGAAAACTGAAAATAAAAATTGTTTTCGGGCTGAAACTGGAAAAAACTGAGATTCCTCCATTGTTTTTTTGGGTTTCGCTTTTACAGCTTTCACTTAGCTTTATTCTGCGGCTAAATAGGATTACGGTGATACCAAATGAATATAGTTTTTTTAAATATTTTACTACTTTTAAAAAGAAAGTAGGAATTAGACCTACTGGTAATTGTATTTCCAGGAATCCATCATGACAGCACCACAGGAGGTTGCCCTATTGACCCCTATAGGGACATGAAGACAGAAAGGTTAAAAGGCCCCTCTCACGAGGGGCGGAGTTTGGCTGCTGAAGGGAATGGCCGCTTGATCTCGGGGCTCCTGCCACATCATACAAATATTGCGGCTCACAGCGTAACTAAGTACTTCTAAGTACTTCATTGCAAACTACTTACCTGCAGGATACCTCGGGGCACTTGTCGGGTGCGTACGGCGAGCAGAGCATCTTGGAGCGGAGGCCGAACTGAGGGAGCGTTGGACCGGAGCTGCCACGTGGTGAGGAGGACGGCAGTGTGAGGACATCGATATATGCAGCTGGGATACTGAACACGGTGCAGGGTAACTCCGATAACAGGGCAAGTGTGCCTGGAGTGTGAGGAGGGTCTGGTTGCTGGAGGAGACGGTGTGTGGGAGCTGGGACCGGAGTGAGAGTGAGCTGGACTGACCACGAGGAGAACAAGCTGGCAGCGTGAGGTACTTAATCATCAGCCATCGGCGGCTGGAACACTATTTGGCTGGATATCTCCCTCTGTTGAGCCTTAAAACACCCTTGGCCTCGTATAGTGTGGCATCTTGACTGTCTTATTTGTGGTCACTTGCTCAGGACTGGGAAGGCCAGAGAAGCCACGACCTAAATTTGTGAAGCGGCTCAGGAGGTGTATGTCCTGCTTTTACCACACATAGTTGGCATTTCTTCTGCTGCTGGGCTGGTGTCTGGAAGCATCCCGTAGATAGAGAACTCTCCTGAGTAGGGGATCTGTCTAATCTAGTGTATAACACTGCTAAGTGGCCTATATTGCTTTGCATACTTACCTGCTGGTGTCTGGTACTTGTAGTTCACGTCGTCATGACAAAAAGGAAAGGCAAGGCAGCTTCTAGAAAACTCACAGAATATTTTGGAAACCCTGCTTTGGGGCATGCAGAAGATTTGGCTCCGCCGGCTCCTCTATTACAAGCACATGCATGCGCTCCTCCACCTCGGGGTTCCCCCCAGAGGGCAGAGGTCCTCTCAGAAGATAGAGTCTCTTCTTGCGACTCGGAGCAAACTGGGACTGGGTGCTTGAGAGGGCCTTCCTTATCTCCTACAGCTTCGCCTGCACGTACAGGCACAGATCAGAGGGAATGTTTTCAAGCAGTCTGCCTGTCTCTCCAGTTGTGGTTGCTGCTCAATGTGATCTTCAGCAGTTTCCTTCTTCTACTGACCCTATTACAGTGGATACCCTGAAAAATATGCTTGTTATGCTCCAGAATGGCATTAATCAAAGCGTCTCCTCTTTGGTCCGGAAGCTTCAATCTAATGTAAATGCCTTGGGAGATCGCACTGATCATCTTGAGCGTAAAATGGAAGATGTCACTACAGCACACAATTAATTAGTGGATGCTCACACGGCATTGGAAGAAGAGGTTAAATGGCTCAAAACCAAGGCTACAGATGCTGAGGATAGGTCCAGACGGAATAATATTAAAATCAGAGGTATTCCAGAGGATGTGGCTCCGGCAGATATCCAACCTTTCCTCAAGCGTCTCTTTCTCACTGTTGTACCCTCTCTCTCGGAACTAGATCTTACTATAGATCGGGCTCATAGGGTGCCCAAATCTAAAGCTGCTCCTGAAAAGGCGCCAAGAGATACACTGGCCAGGATTCCCTTCTACCATGTCAAGGAATGTATAATGTTCCAATCCAGAAAGCTTAAGGTGCTGCCCGCGCCATATTCCTCTATCTCCTTGTTTCCGGATCTCTCAGCAGCTACTCTGCAGGCACGCAGAGAGTTTTTCCCAGTGACGAAGCTGTTAAGGGATCACAACATCAAGTATAAATGGGGATTTACAATCAAGCTTCTGATTAACCGTAATGGTACCTCGACTACAGTGTCTTCGGTGGAAGAAGGATTGCGTTGGCTGCAGAAGTGGGACATCGACTCTGCTGGTTCTACGGGTCTGGCTGACAAACGCAGATCTCCGTCGCACGTTACTAAGGAGTGGGACACTGTGAGATCTAAAAATAACTGAACTGTTTATTTCCCTGTAAGCTCTTCTCTATACGACCCAAGTATCTAATCTAATTTGACATGCAAACTTAGTTATACGCTAATATGGTATTATATTCTTATTGAGTATTGTATGATGTGTTCTCTCCCCCAAGAAATTCGGTGCTCACAGAGCATTATGTCTTTGGGTTCATTTGTTTTTCTTCTTTATTTTTGTCCTTTCTTGTTCAGTTGTTTGTATTCCAGGAACACCAAGTACTATATAACAGATCGGGGATCCCGGATGGTTGCTCAGATGGATTTATGGAGTGGCTTTTGTTACGATACATTTGTTCAACGACCCTTCTTGTCTTCACAGCGCATGATTTTCTACCAGAAACATGGTACTGAGTATCTCTTCCATTAATGCTAGAGGACTTACTAGTCCATTTAAACGCAGTCTCTTATGGAGAGAGGCTAAGGCTCTTAAGTGTGAGGTGCTTTTCATGCAAGAAACGCACTTTCATTCGGATAAAACTCCCAAATTTTCTAATAAATATTTTCCTCACACGTTCACCTCCTCCTGCTCAGCTAAGCGAAAGGGGGTTATGATTGCCATTAAGTCCTCAGTTGCTTTCAGTATGAAGTCCCTCATTCAAGACCCACAGGGCCGATATTTAGGACTTGTCTGTGAGATTAATAATGTGTTATATACCTTTGTTAATGTTTACTTCCCTAACAAACGGCAACAACACTATTTCCGGTCGCTGTTAACTAAAATTCGGTCATTTGCCCAGGGTCTTTTGGTTTTAGGAGGGGATTTTAATTCAATAGGTGATCCCAGTATGGATACCACTAATAAAAATAGACTCAAGGTGCCGCTGTCCCAGGTCATGGTGGAGGAAGGCCTGTATGATGTGTGGTGGTGTCAGCATGGAACGGAAAGGGACTATACTTATTTTTCACAGTCTCACCTCTCATATTCTAGAATTGATCTATTTCTGGTAAATGGTAGAGCTCTTGTTCAAGGCCAATCTTCTAGTATAGGAGACATTACGTGGTCTGACCATGCCCCAGTGTCACTTTCGTTGGCGGAAAAATTTTCCTCGCCCCCGCCCTCCCAATGGAAATTGAATGATTTTATTCTTCATCATCCTGAGCATGCGGAATATTTGAAATCAGAATTGTCTCACTATTTTTCCACTAATATAGACTCGGTTACCTGCCCTCACGTTTTTTGGAACGCTCATAAAGCCTTTATGAGAGGTTTACTTATTAAGGCTTGTTCTTGGGTTAAAAGGAAGCGGGAGGCGGAGGTTGTCGCAACTACACTTCAAATTGCTGAACTAGAGACTAGGAATAAAGCTAGCGCTTCCCCTGGAGTGGCTTCCGAATTACAAGCTCTACGGCTATCTTTACAGGCATTACTGGCCTCACAACATGATATTTTTCTTAAACGTATGCTGGTAAAAACATACGTCCATAATAATAGAGCTGGGGCATTATTAGCGAAAAAACTAAAGCAGACAGCATTGCACTCCCGTATAGCCTTTTTGATAAGACGATAATGGTGATAGGATCATTGACCCTAGACAGATTGCCGATCGCTTTAGGCAATATTATAGCTCTCTCTATAATCTAAAAGATAATACTGCGACATTTCAGCCCTCTGCTTCTGAGATTAATATGTTTCTGGACTCTGTGTCTCTACCGAAGATTTTAGAAAGTCAGTTACAGGTCTTGTCTGAACCATTTACCCTGGATGAGATAGTTCAAGCTATTTCTGTTTTAAAGCCTTTTAAGGCCCCTGGACCGGATGGATTCACTAATAATTATTATAAGTGTTACCCCTCTATTTTAGCTCCACATTTACTAGCAGTTTTTAATAAAGCGGTTTCTGAGGGCGCATTTCCGGCTGAAATGTTGTCTGCTACCATTGTTACCCTACCAAAACCTGGGAAGGAACCTACTGACCCAGCAAATTTTCGCCCAATATCGTTATTAAACTTGGATATTAAAATTTATGCAAAAATTCTTTCCAATAGACTATACCATATAATTCCAAACTTAGTTAAATCCGATCAGGTGGGATTTGTGTCTGGGCGGCAGGCTCCGGATGGGTCAAGGCGGTTTATTAATCTTGTGCAATGGGTGGAGGCCTCTCCGACGCCTTCTCTGCTGTTGACCTTGGACGCAGAGAAGGCGTTTGACAGAGTAAATTGTAGGTATCTGACTTCTATTTTGTCGCGCTTTGGGCTGACATGTAGTATTAGCTCCGCCATATCGGCATTGTACTCTAATGCCTCAGCTAGGGTTTTGACCTCTGGCTTTCTTTCTGACCCCCTCAACATTAGCAATGGTACAAGGCAGGGGTGCCCCTTGTCTCCACTCATTTTTGCTTTGTTAATGGAGCCGCTGGCAGAAGCAATTCGGACCAATCCTGAAATCAAGGCTATTAAGGTGGGCTCCTCAGTACATAAAATAGGCCTTTATGCCGATGACGTGATTATCTCTATAATGAACCCTCTTACGTCATTGCCTGCATTACAAGACACTTTAGCGGGGTTTAGAAGAGTCTCTTATTATTCGGTTAATGCTTCTAAATCCCAGATATTGAACATGGGGGTTGATTCCCAGACTAAAGTTAGGTTGACTTCTCAGTTTCCGTATAAATGGCAGAAGGGCAGTATTATGTATTTGGGGGTGTATATCACTAGCCCCAGTTCTGCACTTTTCTCCAAGAACTATATGCCTTTGCTGTCTAGAATATCTAAAATGTTAGAGGGGTTTTCTAAGCCCATGATCTCGTGGGCAGGTAGAGTGGCGTTGGTGAAAATGATGGTATTACCAATTGTGCTGTATCTATTTCGTACTGTTGTTATTCCTGTGCCCACTAATTATCTCACTAACTTACAAAGGATTATCACTAATTTTATTTAGGCAGGACGGAAACCCATAATTCGTGTTTCCACTATGACCAGGCACTGTTCTAATGGAGGTATGGGAGTCCCGGATGTCAAGAAATATTGCCACGCGCTTCAGTTCTTTCTCATCTTAAGCACTGGTGGAGTGGGCATACAGATCTTAGATGGGTGGAGATAGAGCGGGCAACTGTAGCTAAACCCTTGATTTCCATGTTGTCTATGGGTAGACCTTCTCGGTGGATGCCGCCTATTCGCCTGTCCTCGATTGCTGTATCTTTGTCTTCATGGAAATTTCTAATGGCCTCCACACCTATAACAGAATGCGTGGCTTTGAAACTATTACCGCTAGGATACACTTCCACGTTTGTGCCGGATCTTCATGTCGAAAACTGGGTGTTAGCTGGGTTGAGCACTATAGGTTCTCTTTACGATTCCGCCATCTTATTTTCATTTCAACAGCTGGTCCTCCAGTATGGACACCCTCAGAAAGATTTTTATAAATATTTACAACTCTGTAATGTTTTACACTCTTTAACACTAGATGTGCCCTATTTTCCAGCTACTGCATATAGATTCTTTACTAATGCGAACCACAAGCTTAGGGGCATATCGTTGTTTTACTCTGGGTTTAGTATTACAGTGTCCTCATCAAAACCCGGCTATTTCCTGAAATGGGAATCGGATTTAGATCAAGTTGTTCCGCTCAGAGATTGATATATGGCTATTCATTGGGTCAGGAAAATTTCCAGGGAGGCTAGCCACTGGGAGACTGCGCATAAAATTATCTTACAATGGTATAGAACCCCCTCCCAGGTAGCTAAAATTAACCCCTTATACTCTCCTCTGTGTTGGCGTCAATGTGGTCTCCCTGGGAACTATATGCATGTGTGGTGGCAGTGCCCTTTGGTGTTTAACTTTTGGAAGGTAGTGTTTACCCTTATCAGCTCTATAACAGCTACTCAGATATCTCCCTCACCTGCCTTAGCTTTATGTTTTATAGGCTTATCTGATATTCCTGCAATAATCCGACATTTAGTAGGGCATATTATCCTGGCCGCTAGGTTGATGATTGCTAGATCATGGAAGTCCCTTGTTCCTTTAAATGTGGCAGATTTGGTAAACTTGGTAAAGTTTGATTATGTTATGGAAAAGATGGTGGCGGTACGACTCAACCAAGTTTCAAAGTTCACTGAAAAATGGTCTATATGGTGTGACTACTTGATATCCGGGGCTCTCTCTTCCTGAGATGTTATAAGAAGGAGGGTTCTCTATTAACAGAATAGTAAATTATATGGGTGGGTGCCTTGCAAATGGGGACGGGAGCTCAACGCTGTATTTGTCTGAATTTAATCGGTTTTCGGAATCTCTGATATATGTGAATCTGTCTGTATGGAATTGTGCCTTGGAATACTGTTTGGTTGTTAGGTTGCAATTTTCTTATGATCGTATGTCAACAGTGTAATGCATAATATTTTGTGACTTCTATGTACGGCCATGTTGGCCGCATTGTTTGCAATGTTTTCTTTGATTTACAAAAATTTGAATAAAGATTGAAATGTAAAAAAAAATAAAAAAAAAATAAAAGGCCCCTCCCACCACCCACTTGCCAGTGTTTTTCAATTATTACACCAGGATGGATGCAACCCTATTTTATTTCTAGGGATAATAACTGACATGTTACTTGCACAAATCAGAATTTCAATAAAGGGAGGGAATGTAATGTTGCTGTCATGATGGATTCCTGGAAATACAATTACCGGTAGGTCTAATTCCCACTTTCTGGTATATCCCTCATAGCACCACAGCACCACAGGAGCAATACCAAATTATAATGCTCAGGGCTGGACTACGGATTGGAGGACTTTCCGTCTAAAACTTAAATCCGTACCCGACAGAACATCTAGCCTATAATGTTTGCAAAACGCATGATGGCTTGACCAGGTGGCAGCTCGGCAGATTTGGTTCATAGAAGCTTCCCTTCTTTCTGCCCAGGATGCCGAAACTGCCCTAGTTGAAGGAGCTTTTATGCCTTGTGGGGCACAGAGTCCTTGGGACTTGTAGGCTTCTTGTATGGTAGTTTTTACCCATCTCACTAAAGAGCCTTTTGAGGCTTTCTTTCCTCTATTCTTTCCACTATACAGGACAAATAGATCTTTATGTAGTCTCCAAGAGGAGGTTCTATCTAGATAATAAAGAATTGTTCCCCTGACATCCAGGCAATGGAATTTTTCTTCTTGTTGGTCTTTAGGATCTGGACAAAAGGAAGGTAGAATTATTTCTTGGTCTCTATGGAATGCAGTAGGCACTTTCGGAATAAAGGAAGGGTCTAGTTTTAGAATGATCTTGTTTTCTTGAATTTTTAGCTAGGGTTCTATGACCGAAAGAGATTGAATTTCTCCAACTCTTCTCGCTGATGTAATAGCGACCAGAAATGCATCTTTTAGAGTTAAAATAATACATATTAATTGAGTCAAGAGGCTCAAAGGGAGGATAGCAAAGAGCAATTAAAAATACATTTAAATCCCAGGTAGGTACTGATTTCTTTAGGGAAGATTTTAATTTAGAAACTGCTTGAGTGAATCTTCTGATCCACTTATGTTAAGCTAAGGGAGTATTGAAAAAATAGCTTAGGGCTGAAATTTGCACTTTTAAAAGGTACTAGGGCTAAGCCTTTGTTTGAATCCTGATTGTAAGAAATCTAGGATCTTCGCGATGTTGGGAAGAAAGGGGTCTGGTCTTGGATCTCCATACCAGGAACAAAATTTCTTCCAAATTTCTTGAAACATTTTTCAGTTAACTTCTTTATGGCTTAGTAAGATAGATGAAATTACCTCATCTGATAGACCGTGGTTTCTGAGGATCTGCCTTTCAGGATCCAAGCTGACAACTCCCCCTGGGAGAGAAGGTTCTTCTTGACTGGGAGCATGATAGGGTCTTCAAAGATAGGTACTTTAGGATTCGAAACCAGCTTCTTGCTGGCCAATTGGGAAAAATTATGATAAATTGTATTAAATCTTCCTGGATTTTCCTTTATATCACTGGTATTAGAGGAAACGGAGGAAAGGCATTGGCCAGATCCATGTCCCAGGGTTGTGATAATGCGTCTACCATCAATGGGTTGTCTTTGAGATTTAGGGAGAAGAATGCCTCTATCTGGGAGTTTTTTCTCACGGCAAATAGATCTATTTGGGGATAAACCCACCTTTGGGTTAAGGACTGAAAAATGTACTTGTTCAGGGACAATTCCCTGAGGTCTATTTTATTCCGACATAGAAAGTCTGCTGAGCCTTTTAGGTGGACCGCGGAGACCAATAGGACATTTTTTTCTGCCCAACTGAAGATTTGTGCAGAGAGGTCCTGGAGATGAGTGTGTCTTGTTCCCCCCTGATGGCGAAGAAAGGACACTGTCGTTATGTTGTCCGATAAAATTCTTATGTGCATCCCTTTTATGATGGGCGTAGCTTTTATGAATGTCTCCCATACGGCTTTAGTTCTCTGAAGTTTGAGGAAATAATCTTCATCTGAGTAGGCCATGTGCCCTCAAAAAAGCTTGTCTTGGACCACCGACCCCCAGCCATGTTTACTGGCATCTGTGGTAATTATCACAGAAGGAGAAGTTTTCCATGGGACCCCCTTGCTTATGTTATTTGGGCAGAGTCACCAGTGGAGAGATGACTTCACTGTTTCAGGAATCTGAATCTTTGAATTCAAGGAGTCCTGTTTTCGATCCCAGTGGGACAGGATTAGATTCTGTAAGGGTCGGGAGTGGAATGGACTCCACGGAATAGATTGGATGCAAGACATCATAAATCCCAACATCCGCATTGCTTCCCTTATGGAACAGGTGTTTCTTCGCTTCGGCCTGTAGTATTTGTTTCTCCTTTGGGAGGAAGGAATGTTGGAGGGAGGAGTCTAATAGCACTCCTAGGAAGATTTTCTGTTTTTGGGGAGGAAGACTTGACTTCTCGAAGTTGATTATCCATCCCAATTCCTGTAGTAGGGAAAAAACTGTAACCGATGGCTGTTTAGGATAGACGGAATATCTGTGTCAGTAGGAAATCGTCTAGATATGGGATAATCACTATGCTTTGACTCCTTAAAAATGCCATAATCTATGCCATAATTTTTGTAAAAATTCTGGGGGCGGAGGAAATGCCTAAGGGGAGACAGACAAATTGGAAGTGAAGAACGGAAGGACCGTTCTGAATCGCGAATCGGAGAAATCTTTGGTAAGCTAGGTGGATAGGGACGTAATAATATGTATCCTTTAAATCTATCGTACACATTGGTGCTTCTTTCCTTATTAGAGGAGTAGTCGATCGGATAGACTCCATTTTGAACTTGTGATATTTCATCGATTTGTTCAATAATTTCAGGTTGATTATAATCCTGCAAGAACTGTTTTGTTTCTTGACCAAGAAGATTTTTGAGTAGTGGCCCTTGAATCTTTCGTTGTGGCGTACTGGAGTAATCGCTTTTAATTGTAGCCGTTTCTGGAGGTCCAGGATGAGAAATTGATGAAGATCTCTTAACTGGTGCTTGGTTAATAGAAACTTCTCTGGTGGAATGGAGGAGAATTCTATTTTGCACCCTTCTTCTATAATTTGTAGAACCCAAGGGTTCTGGGTTATTCTGGTCCATTTGGAATAAAAATGTAGGAGCCTTCCCCCTACACTTCTGGCATCAGTGCTTTGAGGGCTGAAATTAGTTATTAGGGTTGAGGAGATATCCTTGACCCCCTCCACCCTTGGGATAACTCCAGCAGCCGGACTTCCCTTGACTTCTGTAGTACTGTAACGTTGTTTCCCAATGTTGGTGAAACTTAGGAAACTGAGGGGTCTTTTTAGGTTTCCCTTCAGTAAACCCCTTTTTTTCTATCCATTGCGCTTTTCAGCATGTTTTCCAGGAGAGGACCAAACATCAGAGATCCTGTGAACGGGATGGAACATAGTTTGTTTTTAGACTTCGTGTCTCCCAACCACATCTTGAGCCATAATGCTCTTCTAGCAGCATTTGACAGAGCCCCATTTCTGACAGCAAATCTAAAGGATTCGGCTGATGCATCTACCAAGAATCCCGTTGCCATTTTTAGTAACGGTAGAGATTCAAATATCTCTTATCTTGATGTTTTCATGATTAAATGGGCCTCCAGTTGGTTTAACCAAATAAACATTGATCTTGCTACAGATGTGGCTGCGATATTTGTAGAAATAAAAGCGGATGAAGATTCCCAAGCTCTTTTCAGCAGTCCGTCTGCCTTCCAGTCCACGGGGTCTTCGAAGGGGATTTCATTTTTTTTTAGCAACCCTAGTTACTGGGACATCAACTTTTGGGATCTCATGCCGAGGTTTCATGTCTTCTGGATCAAAGAGAAGTTTGTTTTTAAATTCTCTTGAAATGAAGAGTCTTTTTTCAGAATCTTCCCATTCCGCCGTTTTCATGTTCTTGAGATTTTAATTCACTGGAAAAATCTTTGTTTTCCTCACCGTCAGGCCCCCAAACATTTCATCCTGAATGTTATGGGGTTGGCCTTCTTCCGGGATATCCATTGTCTCCCGTATTGCCTGGATTAAAGTATCGGATATATCAGAAGAGAAGACTTTTTTTCTCCTGTGTAGATGAGGTTGAAGATAGGAGTTCCTCTCCTTCTAATTCACCCTCCGATAAATAATAACACGCCTGCTCAGAGCCAGACCCCTGAGATGGTGGGCACCATTTTTGTTCCACTTCAGTCCATGGCCTTTTTGCCCGGGAGTGTGACGGAGTTTCTTGAAGAGGGGCGAGGGAGGCTACTGACTGACTCACTTCCTCACGAATAGTAGACCTAAGTTCAGACATAAACGTAGGCTGTTCCTCTTAAAGTAGTTTTGTGATACAGTCTTGACACAACTGTTTCTTATACGATTCTAGCAGTTTTTTCCCACCAGTCGCACATTTTTTTAATTTCTTTTGAAGGTCTGTTTGTCTCGGTGAGGAATCCTTATCCTAGAGAAAAAAACAAAGGCAAGTAAAGTAAGATTTACTTACATATGGAGTCCTAACACTTACCCCAAGGGTGAGACTCACATGACCCTGAGACATATCTGGAATTCTGTCAGAACAAGGTAGTTCCATCACCTCAACAAGCAAATGCAATATCCAAATCAACAATATATATGCTTTAGGGCTGTATATATAATGCCACGTTAGAGGTATTAGCTCTAACAACACACCTGTGCAGGTCCCTTTAAATGCAGGCGTTTTGAATTTCCCGTCTTTCAAGATGGCCACAGACAAGGAAGTAGCCCGGCGTCATTTCCGGTGATGCGGCTACTCCCAGAGTAGTACTCACGAGGAGATTTATGGCGCTACCAACCTTATGGAGCTCCCAGTCCCCGAATGGTCTCGCAGCCTCCGGCCGAAGCCTGGACTCGGGGATCCCAAACCCGCACGCTACCAGAATCCCACCTAGGATTCCTAAGGTAGGTGCCTTGGTTAGGAAGCTAAGGGACCTCTCGTTAGAGGGGTAATTAGCCTAGGCACATAGGGGGAATAGAAGGGAGAGTACACAGACTCCCCGAACTAACCCCGTGCCCAAATTTATCCAGGAGTGATGTGTCTCTGCTCCTGACCCTGGCAAGTGGGTGGTTGAAGGAGCCTTTTAACCTCTGTCTTCCTGTCCCTATAGAGGTCAATAGGGCAACCACCTGTGGTGCTATCATGAGGGATATACTGGAAAAAAAGTTTGTTAAAAAAATTAAAATTATTCACATTGAGAGCCATAACTTTTTTTATTCTTTGGACAATTGAGCAGCGTGGGGGCTTATTTTTGGCAGGACAATCTGTAGTTTTTATTGGTACCAATTTTTGGCCCATATAACTTTTTGATCACTTTTATTAATTTTTTTTTGAGAGCTAAGGTGACCAAAAAAAACTGTAATATTGGCGTTTTTAAATGCTTTATTTTTTACGCCGTTCACCGTGGGCTATAAATGACAATTTTACTTTATTCTGCGGGTCGATCCGATTACGCCGATACCATATGTATATAGTTTTTACTTTATGTTTTGCAGCGTTTGCACAATAAAATCGCTTCTTTATTAAAATCACTTATTCTGAAAACCGTAACTTATTTTTCAGTCAAAAATGCTGTGCAAGGGCTTGTGTTTTGCGGGACGGGTTGTAGTTTTTATTGGTACTATTTCAGGGGAAAGGTGACTTTTTATTTCATATTTTGTGAGGGGTGGTGACCCCAAAAAAATTGCGATTCTGATAGTTTTTTATTTATTTTCTTTTGCAGTGTTCACTGTGCTGGAAAAATGTCATCATTTTACAGTTCAGGTCTTTACGAACTTTTGGATCTTTTTTTTAACTTATAATTCAGGGGCGTAGCTAGGGGGGGGGCAGGCGGGGCGCAAATTAGAGGGGGCGCCAGCGCCACCCCTTCCTGCACTATAACTACCATGGTACGTTGTCGTTTTGTCGCGATTTCTCCACGAATCACATGACCTTATCTCTGAAGTTTTTACTATTGCTTAGAGACCTGCTGGTCACATGACCGTAGGAGCTCGAGCAGCAGCAGAAGTAGCAGCAGCAGTAGAAGCAAGACTCCACAGAGAAGACTGACTGTAAGTATAAGGGTATGTTCACACGATGAGAGGCATTTACGTGTGAAAAGACAGACTGTTAACAGCTGCCTCGTTTCACACGTAAATGTTCCTCCTCGCATTTTGCGAGCCGTCTGAGACGCTCGTAAATCTTGAGCCGTGCTTCATTGAGTTCAATGAAGAACAGCTCAAATTACGTGGCAAAGAAGTGCCCTGCACTTCTTTGCGGAGGCAGTCCATTTACGCGTCGTCGTTTGACAGCTGTCAAACGACGACGCGTAAATTACAGGTCATCTGCACAATACGTCGGCAAATGAATGGGCAGATGTTTGCCGACGTATTGTAGCCCTATTTTCAGGCGTAAAACGAGCCATAATACGCCTTGTTTACGCCTGAAAATAGGTCTTGTGAACCCAGCATTAGGGGATTGATTTGTTTAACCCGTTAGTGACCGGCCCATCGTGTTTCTACGTCGGTCACTAACGGGCCTTATTCCGATGCCATAGACTTTTTACGTCGCGGCATCGGAATAAGTAAACAGAGCAGGGAGCTGCCTCTGGCAGCTGAGGGCTAGGAGCGTCCCTGCTCTGCCGGGTGAGATCGATATTAGTATCGACCTCACCCGTTTAACCCCTCAGATGCGGTGCACAATAGCGTGCACCGCATCTGAGTGGTTTTGGAGAGAGGGAGGGAGCTCCCTCTCTCTCCAACCGACACCCGGCGATACGATCGCCGAGTGTCTGTGTCTCCAATGGCAGCCGGGGGTCAAATAAAGGCCCCCAGGTCTGCCTGGAGTGAATGCCTGCTAGATCATGCCGCAGGCATGACCTAGCAGATGCCTGTCCGTGTTAAACGGACAGGCAGTAATACACTGCAATACAAAAGTATTGCAGTGTATTATAAATGCGATCGCAGAATCGCATATTATAGTCCCCTAGTGGGACTAGTAAAAAAGTGAAAAAAAAGTTTAATAAAGTTAATTTAAAAAAAAATGTGAAAAAAAAATGAAAAACCCAGCTTTTCCCCTTACAAAATGCTTTACTATTAAAATAAAGTTAAAAAGTTACACATATTTGGTATCGCTGCGTCCGTAACGACCCCGACTATAAATCTGTTACATTATTTAACCCGCACAGTGAAACGCCGTAAAAAATGTAATAAAAAAACTATGGAAAAATTGCTGTTTTCTGTGAATACTGACTTTAAAAAAATGTGATAAAGAGAGATTTAAAAGTCGCATCTACTCCAAAATGGTACCAATAAAAACTACAAGTCTTCCCGCAAAAAAAAAGCCCTCACACAACCGCATCGGCGAAAAAATAAAAACGTTACGGCTCTTCAAATATGGAGACACAAAAACAAATAATTTTGAAAAAAAAGCGTTTTTACTGTGTAAAAGTAGTAAAACATACAAAAACTATACAAATTTGGTATCGTTGCAATCGTAACAACCCGCTGAATAAAGTTATTGTGTTATTTATACCACACGGTAAACGGCGTAGATTTAAGACGCGAAAAAGCGTGGCGAAATTTCAGGTTTTTTTCTATTTCCCCCTAAATAAAAGTTAATAAAAGTTAATCAATAAATAATCTGTCCCCCAAAATGGTGCTATTAAAAAATACAACTTGTCCCGCAAAAAACAAGACCTTATACAGCTATGTCGACGCAAAAATAAAAAGGTTATAGCTCTTGGAATGCGACGATGGAAAAACTTAAAAAATGGATTGGTCATTAAGGTTTAAAATAGGCTGGTTATTAAGGGGTTAATGGGTCTGTATTTAGGGGGACTGTATTTAGGGGGTCTGCATTTAGGGGGCCAGGTGTGGGGTCTGCATTTAGGGGGCCTGGTTTGGGGACTGTATTTAGGAGGTTTGGTGTTTATTAGTTTAATGGGTCTGTATTTAGGGTGACTGTATTTAGGGGATCTGTATTTAGGGGGTCTGCATTAAGGGGGTCTGCATTTAGGGGGCCTGGTTTGGGGACTGTATTTAGGAGGTTTGGTGTTTATTAGTTTAAGGGGTCTGTATTTAGGGGGTCTAGTCTGGGGTCTGTATCAGTTTAAGGGGTTTAGGGTCTGTATATTTAGGGGTCTGCGGTAGTTTAAGTGGTCTGGGGTCGGTATTCAGGGGGCCTGTTTTAGTTTGAAGTCTGGGGGTCGGTATTTAGGGGGTCTGTTTTTATTTGAGGTCTGGGGTCTGTATTAGTTTATAGGGTCTATTTAGGGGGCCTGTTCTAGGGTCTGTATTAGTTTAGGGGTCTGTATTTAGGGGGTCTGATCTGGGGTCTGTATTAGTTTACAGGGTCTATTTAGGGGGCCTGTTCTAGGGTCTGTATTAGGTATGGGGTCTCTATTAGAATATGGGGTCTGGTCTGGGGGGGTCTGTATTTAGGGGGTCTGTATTAGTTTGAGGTCTGGTGTCTATATTTAGGGGTCTGTATTTGGAGGTGTGGTCTGGGGTCTGTATTTAGGGGTCTGTATTAGTTTTGGGGTCTATTTAGGGGTCTGTATTCGTTTAGGGGGTCTGGTCTGAGGTCTGTATTAAGGGACTCAAGTCTGGGGTCATTATTCGTGTAGGGGGTCAGGTCTGGTGTCTGTATTTAGGGGTCCGGTCTGAGGTTTGTATTTATTCAGGGTGCTTGTGATGGGGTCTGTATTTGTTTAGGGGTTCTGGTCTGGGCACTGCAATAGTTTAGAAGGTCTGGGTCTGTATGTATTCTATAATCTAGTCTGTGGTCCAAATTTATTAGTCTAAGTAAAAGGGGTTGTCCGGTCACATTGATAGGTCATCAGTATAAAAAACGGTCCGTGCCCGGAAAACCCCTTTAATGTATAGTCCTGGGCCTTGGTGTCTAAATTTGTGTGTTTCTATAGGGGCTGGAAATGGCTGCAGAAGTGATGGGCAAAGATGTCTCATCAGGAGAAGTCGCCATAACGGTCTGCGTCAGATGGAGAAGAAAAGAAAACGGCTCCCGTTAGAGAAGACGTCACTGGATCTATAGGGGATCTCCTCTCCTGACATGTCTGTTGCAGGTAATCCTTGTATTCTACATATTTCTGTGTACCCAGAGCTAATAGACAAATACGTGTTACCATTCCCATTGTCAGGAGGATGTGTCCCTACACAGTGTGATACTGTCAGCGATGGTGGGAGACTGTCAGTATGTAGGGACACAGCCCTTTGACAAGGGGAATCGTAACAACCATTTGTCAATGCTCACACAAAAAGGTGGTGTTCACTATAGACGCGGGGGTGGGGAAGGGGGGCCCAAGTTTGTGGAACAGCCCAGGGTCTATGGTCTACTTAATCCGCCACTGCCGGCCATTCAGCGCCTTTCTACGAGTGAGGCAGCGCGATACTTTGCGCCGCTTGCGTTGTTGAATGGCGGTGATTGACAGGGAAGCGTTCAACCCCAGGAGGCCTGCGCAGAAGAGAGCAGGTCTCTATTGCTGCCGGACGGCGTGGGAACGGATTAAGGTGAGTTTGAATAGTTTGTTATTTTATCATAATAAAAAAGTGTGTGCCATTATCTACGGGGGTGGCTTTATCTACAGGGGGGCTTTACCTACATGGGGGGGCTTTATCTACCAGGGGGGGCTTTTTCTATTGTGGGGCTCTATCTACAGGGGAGGCTATATACTGTAGTGGGCTATATGTGGAACACTATATACAGGGGTGGGCTATATCTACAGGGGAGCTATATACTGGGGTGGGCTATCTGTGCAGCACTATATACTGGGGTGGGCTATATCTACAGGGGGCTATATACAGGGGTGGGCTATCTGTGGAGCACTATATACAGGGGTGGGCTATATCTACAGGGGGCTATATGCAGGGGTGGGCTATCTGTGGAGCACCGTATACAGGGCTGGGCTATATCTGCAGGGGGGCTATATACAGGGTTGGGCTATACGTGGAGCACTATATACAGGGGTGGGCTATATCTATAGGGGCCTATATACAGGGATGGCCCATCTGTAGAGCACTATAGGGGGAGCTATATGTGGGACACTATACAGGGGTGGGCTATATGGGGGCACTATCTACAGGGGGCACTATCTACAGGGGGCACGGTGTGTGTGTGTGTGTGCGTGTGTGTGTGTGTGTGTGTGTGTGTGTGTGTGTGTGTGTGTGTGTGTGTGTGTGTGTGAAACAGTGTATGGTGTATGGTAGCTATTATATTTAGGGGCATAGTATGTGGTATAATGAGAACTTTATCTTTGTTTATGTAACGTCTATGGCCACGGTCCGTCGTCCGGTCATTAACCTCGACAGCCGTGGCCATGGACATCTTACCTTGTTGCAGCGTCGTCCTCCTGTCAGGCGCCGGCACTCACTTCTGGATTCCGAGTGTCTCCGGCAGGCCCGCGCGTGCACGGCCTTAAAGGGCCAGTGCGCGCATTTTTACAGGAACTCTGCAATCTAGCCCAGGATGCCCTGGGCTATAAAAAGGGCTCTACCTTCTTGCTCTTTGCCAGAGCATTGTCCGTTACCCATTGTTTGTCATGCTTATGGTCTCCCAGTGTCTTCCAGTTTCCCAGTGTACCTTGCTCCTGTGCCCTGTATCCCGTATCCTATTTCCCAAAATCGTCGGTGTTTGATACAACGATTTTATTCAATATGCTATTAAAACAAATAAAAATTCAGTTGCTGCAACGCGTTTCAACCACGCACTGTGGTCTTCATCAGGCATATAAATTTTACTAAAATACATCATCTTATATACTCTTATCATGTCATTCACTTCCAGGTTAAACTGTCAAGGTGAAGGTTCATTATGGGTGTTTCAACACAGAAACGCCCATAATGAACCTTCACCTTGACAGTTTAACCTGGAAGTGAATGACATGATAAGAGTATATAAGATCATGTATTTTAGTAAAATTTATATGCCTGATGAAGACCACAGTGCGTGGTTGAAACGCGTTGCAGCAACTGAATTTTTATTTGTTTTAATAGCATATTGAATAAAATCGTTGTATCAAACACCGACGATTTTGTGAAAATACTAGTTCAAATTCACACCTGAGCGCCCGTTCAGAGGAGCAATTTTTTCTTCCAAGTTTGCATTACTTCAGAACCACGAGGAAACGAATTCCAGATACGAATTCATCCCATGCGGTTATGGCTCCAGAGGCAAGCACAGTGTGACCGAGTGCATACAAGCTACAAAGTCAAGTTGTGCTGGCGACACTGCACAACTAACCAAGGTGAGCTCTATTCATAGTAACATCTTGTTCAATACATATTAGAACGATATCACCTTAGAGGAGCGCCGCTTTCTCTTCTTTTTTTATCTTTTTCTCAAGTATCCTGTTTCCGTGCTACCTAGTGCTATTGCCGTGCTGTGCTATTGCCGTGTTGTGCTACAGTCTACACTTGATCTGCTACGCCTCACCTGATGACTTCCCGCTGCCTGGTCCTGGACGTGCCTGCCTCGCTACTGCCTACGATTGCCTCAGGTACCCTTGCTGAACTATTGAACTCTGTACTTACCTGTTTGGCCAGCTGCCATCCCGCTACGCGGTACGGCCCAGTGGGTCCACACCCCGCATCATGACAGTACGCTCTGGCCATGGACTCCGCTAGTCAATTCAATGGCTTGGCACCCTCCCAAGCCATGTAGGCGGATCTGCTGGATCTCCGAGCTAGGCACGATCAGCTCCTCGTGGCAGTGGACTCTATGGCGCAGCAGCTAGGGACGCTAGATGCTTCTCTTCCTGCCTCTATGCAAATCCTTCAAGCCGATCCTCCTGTTACTCCTCCTGGCAGTTCCTGTCAGGATCCTCGGTTCTCGCTGCCATTGCCCTCTCGGTTCGATGGAGATGCCAGTGCTTGTCGGGGGTTTCTGAACCAATGCCACATTCATTTTACCCTGCACACTCAAGCATTTCCGTCAGATGGAGCCAAGATCGCATTCATCATATCCCTCATGACTGGCAAGACCCTGGCATGGGCCAATCCTATCTGGAAACGTCAGGGATCCGAGACCCGAGATTTCCAGGAGTTTGTGTGAATATTCCGAACTGTTTTTGAGGAGCCTGGGCGCGTTTCATCGGCAGCCACTGCCATCTTCAACCTTCGCCAAGAGGACACCTCCATGGGCGATTATACGATCCAGTTCCGGACTCTGGCTGGAGAGCTATCCTGGAACAATGAGGCCTTCGTGGCATCCTGTTGGCATGGCCTGTCGTCCGAGATCAAGGATGAACTGGCTGCTCGAGACCTGCCTTCTGCCTTGGACGACTTGATTCTGCTTGCCACTCGGGTAGACATAAGGCTGAGGGAAAGATCTCACGAGGTTCGTTAGGAGCGTCGGCACCCTAGACTGGCGCCCAACTTTCAGCAACCCCTCTTGCCTGCTTTTATTGCTTTGCCCAAGGTCCCGATGCAAGTAGACCGACTAAAATTATCGGTCGAGGAGAAACAGCGCAGGCGCACCTCTGGACTTTGCTTATATTGCGGCCTCACTGGCCATGTCGTGTGTCTGTGTCCTCACAAGCCAAAAAAAACCAGCGCCTAGGTTTGGTTGGAGAGACAACCCTGGGCATCAACACATCGAATCAAGAACTCTCTTCCAAACGATTCATTCCCGTAACCATCATTGCTGGCGAGAGGTCCCATCAGGTCTCTGCATATCTGGACTCCGGCTCTGCAGCCAACTTCGTCTGCGAGGACCTTGTGGCTCTCCTACAGTTGCCTACTATCCCGCTTGAAAGGCCGCTGATCGTTGCCTCGGTGGATGGACTGCCATTGCCGGACCCAGTTGTGTCCGTAACAAGCCATTGAGACTCCAAGTGGGAGCCCTTCATGCTGAACTCATCTCCCTGTTCATCCTGTCCAAGGCCATCAACCCCATGCTGCTGGGTTTGCCTTGGCTTCGTCTGCACGCCCCCGTCCTGGATTGGAATTCTGGAGAGGTCCTCCAGTGGGGCCCGAAGTGTCTTGACCGCTGTCTGGGTCATATCCAGTCGCCACAACCTGCTCCTCTTCAGTCTTTGACAGGGTTGCCTTCCTGTTTCTCCATGTTCTGCGATGTCTTCGATAAAAAGGAGGCAGAGACCTTGCCGCCACACCGGGCATATGACTGTTCGATCGACCTGGTTCCTGAATCGTCTCCACCTCGTGGTAGAGTGTACCCTCTCTCCCTGCCAGAGACCCAGTTCATGTCGGCCTACATTAAGGAGAACCTGGAGAGGGGTTTCATTCGTAAATCCTCATCCCCGGCCGGAGCGGGGTTCTTCTTTGTTAAAAAGAAAGATGGATCGTTACGAACTTGCATTGGACTACCGAGGCCTAAACCAGATCACGGTGAAGAACAGGTACCCCTTGCCTTTGATTTCTGAACTGTTTGATCGCATACGGGGGGGGGGCCAAAATTTTTTAGAAACTGGACCTGCGGGGGGCTTAAAATATGATTCGGATTCGTCGAGGTGTCGAATGGAAGACTGCCTTTAATACTCGTGATGGACACTACGAATACTTAGTTATGCCCTTCGGCCTGTGTAACGCCCCCGCAGTATTTCAAGAGTTTGTCAATTACATTTTTCGTGATCTCCTTTATGTTTGTGTTGTGGTGTATCTCGATGACATTTAGATTTTTTTCCCCAGATCCAGTAGCTCATCAGTCATGTCCGCCAGGTGTTGCTCCACCTAAGAGAAAATCGCCTTTACGCCAAGTTGGAGACGTGTGTTTTTGAGAAGAAGTCTCTATCCTTCCTGGGATATATTATCTCAGATCAGGGCCTCAAGATGGACCCCCAGAAGGTAAAGGCTGTCCTGGAGTGGCCACGCCCCCAAGGCTTAAGGGCCATACAACGCTTTCTAGGATTCGCCAACTTCTACCAACTGTTCATCCTCAACTTCTCATCTCTGACTGCTCCTATCTCCACCCTCACTAAGAAGGGTATGAATGCCAAGATGTGGACTTCGGAGGCTGAAGCCGCATTTGAATCCTTAAAGAAAGCCTTCACGTCTGCCTCCATTCTGCACCATCAAGATGTATCCCTACAGTTTTAGTTAGCGGTGTACGCTTCGATTGGTGGGTGCTGCTGCACTGTTGTTCCAGAAAAGATCGAAAGGCAAGGCTGTGGTATGTGGGTACTATTCCAAGCTGTTTTCTTCCGCAGAGCGCAACTACTTGATTGGGGAACGGGAGTTACTGGCCATCAAGCTGTCTCTGCAGGAGTGGAGACATCTACTGGAGTGAGCGGATCATCCTATCCTGATCTTCACGGATCACAAGAATTTGACCTACCTACAGACGGCCCAGCGGTTGAATCCTCGTCAAGCCAGGTGGTCGTTGTTCTTTGCTCGGTTCCGGTTCGAACTCCACAACCGACCCGCCGACAAGAATGTGAGGGCCGATGCCTTGTCTAGATCTTTTGAAACCGAAGACGCCATGGAATCTCCACAGAATATTATTGACCCATCCTGCATCTTCTCTGTGAATCCCCTGCAAGTTAGAGACATTCCTCCGGGTAGGACTTTTGTACGTCTGGATGACCGAGGAAGAATTCTTCGCTGGGGTCACAGTTCTAAGCTGGCAGGTCACGCGGGTGCTCGTAACACCCAAGATCTAATCACCCGTCAGTTCTGGTGGCCCACGCTACCCAAAGATGTTATGGACTTTGTCTCCTCTTGCACAGTATGCGCAGTAAATAAAGTTGCTCACTCCAGACCTGCTGGCCTGCTCCAACCACTGCCTGTGCCCTTTGCCCCAGGGCAACATGTCGGTATGAACCTTGTCACGGATCTTTCTTCTTCTACGAGCTGCAGTGTGATCTGGGTGGTGGTGGATCGATTTTCCAAAATGGCTCACTTCATTCCCTTGACCGCCCTGCCGTCTGCTACGCGATTGGCTGACCTTTTCATACAACACATCTTCCGTATGCGCGGCTTGCCCCTGCATATTGTCTCGGACCGAGGTGTCCAGTTCACCTCGAAGTTTTAGAGAGCACTCTGCGGTCTCCTCGGTGTAAAATTGGACTTCTCTTCGGCCTATCATCCCCAGTCCAATGGGCAAGTCGAGAGAGTTAACCAGATTATGGAGAACTATCTACGTCACTTTGTTTCCAGGCGCCATGATGATTTGGTGCAGTTGCTCCCGTGGGCAGAGTTCTCTTATAACATCCACACCAGTGAGTCGACCACTTCCAGTCCATTCTTCATCGTCTACAGCCAACATCCTCGGATACCTCTTCCTGTTTCTACGATGTCCCAGGTGCCTGCAGCTGATTCAACCTTCAGGGACTTTCTACAGATATGGCAACAGACCCGATCTTCTATCCTGTTGGCGGTGGACCCCATGAAGAGAAAGGCAGATACAAGAAGACGGGCGCCTCCGCAGTTCCTTCCAGGGACTAAAGTCTGGCTGTCTTCTAGGAATATCCGGCTGAAGGTGCCGTCGTGGAAATTTGCTCCTAGGTTCCTTGGTCCCTTCGAAATCCTGCTACAGATCAACCCGGTATCCTACAAGCTGCGGCTCCCTCCTACCCTCAGGATTCCTAACTCCTTTCACGTCTCCCTGCTCAAAACCGTGGTCCTGAACTGCTACTCCAGGACTCCTAGCTCCACAGTGGCCCCTGGCGGCTCATCGGGGACTTTCGAAGTAAAGGAGATTCTGGCTACCAAGAACGTGGGAAGAAGGACTTTTTATTTAGTGGATTGGAGGGGGTTCGGTCCAGAAGAGAGGTCTTGGGAGCCAGAGGAGAACATCGATGCTCCTGTCCTCGTGAGGAAGTTTCTCTCCCGCTCTGGTCCCAAGAAGAGGGGGCGTAAGATTGGGGATACTGTAACGTCTATGGCTACGGTCCGTCGTTCGGTCATTAACCTCGACGGCCGTGGCCATGGACATCTTACCTGGTTGCAGAGTCGTCCTCCTGTCAGGCACTCACTTCCGGATTCCGAGTGTCTCTGGCGGGCACGCACAGCCTTAAAGGACCAGTGCGTGCATTTTTGCAGGAACTCTGCAATCTAGCCCAGGATGCCCTGGGCTATAAAAAGGGCTCTGCCTTCTTGCTCTTTGCCAGAGCACTGTTCGTTACCCATTGTTTGTCGTGCTTATGGTCTCCTAGTGTCTTCCAGTTTCCCAGTGTACCTTGCTCCTGTATCCTGTATCCCGTATCCTGTTTCTGTGCTACCTAGTGCTATTGCTGTGCTGTGCTATTGCTGTGCTGTGCTACAGTCTACACTTGATCTGCTTCGCCTCACCTGATGACTTCATGCCGCCTGGTCCTGGACGTGCCTGCCTCGCTACTGCCTACGATTGCCTCAGGTACCCTTGCTGAACTATTGAACTCTGTAGTTACCTGTTTGGCCAGCTGCCATCCCGCTACGCGGTACGGCCCATTGGGTCCACACCCCGCATCGTGATAGTTTATAGGTGTAGAAATGTAGGAAAAGTGAGAAGCTGAAGACATCTGAGCGGCAAACTGCAGAAATGGGCCGTGACCGGGAGAAGTTGTCATAGAGGTCTGGACCGGATGGAGAAAAAGAACTAGACTCTGAGACGTCACCGGTGAGTCACTTAATGTAAATGTTTAATCTGCCTCTAATCAGTAATGTAGTCACTGTGTGATCTGCAGCGAGATGATGGGTGGTATGATTATGATATGATTTATTTTTTTGTGAAACAGCATCTCCCAGCATATCCTTACCATTGTTCGGGCCATGCTGGGAGCTGAAAACAATTTAGTATTAACCTATACGTCAGGGATTGCACTAAATTGAGCTGTATTTGTGAAGGTGCTGTATATATGTACTGAGCTTGGTTCTGGGGCTGTATTTATGTACTGAGCACTATTCTGGTGTTGTGTATAGAACTATATTGCGTGTAAAACGTACAAATGGGGAGGGCGGAGCTTGACCGCGAGCAGAGAAGGTGGCCTGAGACGGAGCTCCTGCGGCAACCTGACTAACCTAAGCCCATATAACGGCAAGACACGACAGAATGGTGAGGACCGGGAAAGATAAGGGCAAGGAACACGCAGGCACCCCGAAACCGGGGAAAAACCAGGCTGATCTGGACAGATTTTGAAAGAAAACTATGGCGCGCTCTCCGGCGCGAAAATCCAAGATGGCGCCGGAAGCAGCATGCAGTCATGAGGCTACAGAGGATTCAGATGTCGGCAGCACAGGAGATCAATCAGAGACTGGGGGTGAGTCCATTTATGTCCCTGTGTCTAGTGGATTCATAAAGCGAGTTCTCTTTAAAGCACTGGGCCCCTTATCAAAAGACTTGGCTGAAATAAAAGCAGATCTGAGACATATAGGAGACAGGGTGGACACGCTAGAAACCACACATGCTGAGGTGGTCAAGTATGGAGAAGCTGTACAAGAGACTTTGTATGTACAACACGACCACATTAACATGGCATTATTGCATGCGGAAGATCAGGAAAACAGAAGCCGCTGCAAAAATATTAGGATACGCGGCCTCCCGGAATCCACCTCTCATGAGGATCTACCTATAGCAGCTCGGGAGATTTTTGTATCTATTTTGGGAGAAGAGAGAGCAGCGCCAATTCAAATTGAACGTATACATAGGGCACTGAGGGCTAAACCGCGCTCTCAGGATCCACCCAGAGATGTAATCAGTGGTCTGCTCAGCTATGTGGAAACAGCTGCACTTGTGAAACAAGCAAGGTCTTCAGAGGGAATTCGTTATGGGGGAACCTCTATTCATCTTTTCCAAGATTTGGCTTCCTCGACCCTCGCTAAACGTCGCATATTAAAGCCACTGTTAGATAAGCTGCGGGCTAACAACATCCCGTTTCGATGGCTATACCCTTTTGGAGTGGCAATACACAAACAGGATAAGCATATTGTGATCAGGAAACCTTAGGATCTACACGCTGCCTGGGACTTGCTCGGACTACAACCTATGGATATTCTCTCGTGGCTCCCGTTGGCGTATCCGCCGAAGATACCGTATTTACATGAGGCTGACCCCTGGACAAGGGTGTCTGGATTTCGCTAACCGCCAGGGAAGAAACATACCCCTACAACCCAAAGAAGGGACTCCAACTGAGGATTCCGGGCTGTAACACTGTATTTATGTATATGCATAATTCTTTGCACTAACGAATGGCTTCCCTTTCAGGGTTCCTGGTTCATATATGGGATTTAAAGGGTTTTATAGCCATCTTTGATCGGTTATCAGCTATCTACGGCTGGTAATCCGGTCCTCACTTTTGTTGGTATTATGCTCTGCATATGCATTTGACGTGTCTTGTTGGTTTTATACCAGATATATGAAAAGCTGCTTGGGTGGGGTTTGGGTTGTTGTGCCTTGAGGTCTATTTCATATATTCCAACATTACCCCCAAAACCTTTTCTTATAAGGATCATTTTCCTTATAATAGGGTGAAGCTACAGGTTTTTGTAGCTGATAGAATTTCACTCTCATACAGAGTTCTTGGTTTATTCCAGTATGGAATATGGTTGATTACAATTTTATTATTTTCCTGTTCTTCATGTTATGTCATGTGGTATGAAAAGATATTGCGGTGGATCTATGATAGCTATGGCAGAACTTAAGATTGTGTCTCATAACGTGAGGGTTCTCAATGTCCCACAGAAGCGTAAAGTTATTAGAATATGGAAAAAGCAGGCGGCACAAGTGATCCTTTTACAAGAGACACATTTCAAACGCTCACATATCCCTACTATTCCCTCCAGAGATTTAAATTTATGGTTCCACTGTCCATATCGGTCAGCTGCACGAGGGGTTAGCATAGCTATACATAACGGTATTGGTAATATTGTATATACCTTTGCTAATTTGTACGCCCCTAATGCTTGGCAGTCTTCTTGGCTTATCCGTACCCTGAACATCTCGAGGGATTTTTCTGAAGAGATTTTGGTGGTGGGAGGAGACTTGAATCTACCGCTTAATCCAATTTTAGATACCACGGGATCTCAACACACTTCGTACAAGAGGCTAGCGCAACTGAATAAGGTTTTGCATTCCCTGCATTTAACAGATGTCTGGAGATTATTACACCCGCTAGATAAAGATTATTCATATTTTTCATCTACTCACAATACATATCACAGACTGGATTACATTTTTCTGTCGCAGAAATACACTTCATTCCTCCGCTCGGCGGACATAGGAAATATTTTATTATCAGGTCATGCCCCGATATCGGTGACTCTCAGTTTGATGGGCATTCCTAAGGGAATTTGGTGTTGGAAATTGAATGATACTCTTATTGCAGATACGAATAATGCTCAGATAGTTGAGAACCATATATCTCAATGCTTCAAACATAACACCTCAGATTCTATCTCTAATCCGATTGTATGGGAGGCTCACAAGTCAGTGATTAGGGGTGAGCTTATTTCCCTGGGAACGCATGTAAAGAAAAGGACAAATGCAGTTTTAAATGACCTTTTTTCTCAGATTGATCTTTTAGAGAGAGTACACAAAAAGACAGTAGCTATTTTCTCACTGGAAGAATTGACTAGCCTTAGGGGAAAGGTAAAAGATATACTTAATGTTAAATCTGCTCATCTCATTCAAATGTCAAAATATAAGCAATATGCTCATGGGGACAAGGGGAATAAAATGATGACGGCATTAATTCGCAAACAACAAGCGAAGACCTTTATCCCAGAGATTAAACAGGAGATAGGGGGAGTGGTTACAGATGCTGCTGAAATAGCAGAGGCGTTTCAGGCTTTTTACCATAATTTGTACAATTTACAGACTCCTGGGTCGGAGGCCTCGGGTTCCAACAAGGCCTCTTTGATCACTAATTTCCTCGAGGCTATTGAACTTCCCAAAATAGAGGGGGCGGATCTTGAGACTCTTACAGGTCCATTTACGGAAGTGGAATTAGAAAAAACTTTGATGTCCATCCCTTCGGGGAAAAGTCCAAGTCCAGACGGTTTCACAGTGGGATATTATAAAAAGTTTAAGGCCACATTACTCCCCCACTTCACTAAATTATGTAACTCCTTGCTCAGAGGAGACCATTTTCCAAAGCAGGCCTTAGAGGCCCATATCACAATGTTACCTAAAGAAGGGAAGGATCCTACATGTTGTGGCAGTTACAGACCCATTTCCCTCTTGAATACGGACATAAAGTGGTGGGCTAAAGCTTTAGCAGCCAGATTGGGACCATTGCTTCCTAAAATTATAGGACAAGAACAGACCAGTTTTGTTCGAGAAAGACAGGGTAAAGACAACACATGCAGAGTCTTGAGATTGATTGAATATGCTAAGCTCCACAAGATTCCTTTTGTCCTCATGGGCACGGACGCCGAAAAGTCCTTTGATAGGGTTAATTGGGCCTATCTAGAAGCTACCCTACAAAAATTTGGTATCCCTCAAATGTTTACTCAAGCAATATTTTCCCTATATAAAAACCCTAGTGCGAGAATTAGGGTTAATGGGACTCTCTCCAAACCTTTTAATATTCACAATGGCACACGGCAAGGGTGTCCGCTATCTCCTTCCTTGTTCATTATGGTCATGGAGACTCTGATTCAAAGAATAAGACAGGATCCTCAGGTACAGGGCATACAGGTGGGATCATACACACATACCACAGCAGCTTTTGCTGACGACTTATTAATATTGACTTCCAATCCTGAAATCTCGATTTCTCACCTTACAAACCTGTTCAAAGATTTTGGGGAGATTTCCAACTTTAAAGTAAATTTTGGGAAGTCAGAGATATTAAATATTTCTACTCCAGATCCGGTTATTAATTCCCTTAAGATAAACTCCTTGTTTAAATGGCCTGACAGCAATTTGACATATTTGGGCATTCAGATTACTAAAGATCCAGCACAATTATATAACTGTAATTACATACCTTTGCTCACGTCTATACAAATGCACTTAAAAGAACTTAAAGTTCCATATCTGTCATGGATGGGACGCAAAAATCTCTTAAAAACCTACATAATACCCAAGCTTTTATATTTGATACAAGCACTACCGATATGGCTACCTAGAAACATTTTTGATAAGGTTCGGAAGATGTTCTCTGCCGTTCTGTGGAATAATGCCTTAAATATAGGTTACTTATACAGAAACCGCATTTGGGAAGTTTGGGAGTACCAGATGTATTCACTTATTATAGGGCAAATCATTTAAATAGATGGCAATCTCTGATTAGTACAGCACAGTCTACTCTATATGTAGAACTAGAGAAAGAACTGCTCAAGTAGACAGACCGGCTCTTTCTTTGGGGCCTGAGATCCTTCTCCTCGAATTCTATATGCTCTAGCATCTTAGTGAAGGTCACTATAAGGGTGTGGCAAGTGGTTAATGCACGGGACTCTCTCGTATCTGATAATCATCCGCTGTTGCCTTTCAGTCTTTTGCCTTATCTAGTTGATACAAAAAGAATTCCGGTAACCTCCTTTTGGAGACATCTTGATAACATAACAGTATAAAAAAAAAAATAATCCGAGTCTCAGGATTCGGTATCTCTATTGCTTAGAACCACTGGTCTCCTTTTATCAGATTTTATTCAGAAACAAGATTTTCAAGCAGTGTGTGACAGGTACAAAGCACGGTTTGCCAGCCCTATAAATTTGACCCCTTTTGAAAGTAAATTACAAAAAATTATACCCCAAAAGGGTGCCCTTGCTAGATCATATGATATGCTATTGTTGGGTGAGAAAGAAGACAAACTAGAATTAATCTCTAGGTGGTCCTATTTGAATTGGGCTGTGAAATTAAAAAAATTTAATTTTTTTCAAATAAAATTTCATTTGTGATCAAAATTTCTTATTTTCACAGGGAACAAAATACCTCATTTTGTTGCCCAATTTGTCCTTAGTGCGGCAATACCCCATTTGTGGTGATAAACTGCCGTTTGGGCCCATGGGAGGGCACAGAAGGAAAGGAGCTCTATGTGTTTCTTGGAGTCCAGATTTTGCTGGATTGGTTATCGGGTGCCATGTCGCATTTGCAGAGCCCCAGAGGTATTAAAGCAATGGAAACCCACCAGAAGTGACCCCATTTTGGAAACTAAACCCCTCAAGGAATTCATTTATGGGTAATGTGACCATTTAGACCCCATAGTTTCTTCACAGAACTTATTTGAATTGGGCTGGGAATTTTTAAAAAAATATTTTTTCCAATAATATGTCGTTTTAGCTCAAAAATTCTTATTTTCACAAGAAATAAAATACTCCATTTTGTTGCCCAATTTGTCCTGATTGCGGCAATACCACATTTGTGGTGATGAATTGCCGTTTGGGCCCATGGGAGGGCTCAGAAGGAAAGGAGCGCTATTTGTTCTTTGGAGTACAGATATTGCTGGATTGGTTTTCGGGTGCCATGTCGCATTTGCAGAGGCCCAGAGGTATCAAAGCAATGGAAACCAACCAGAAATGACCCCATTTTGGAAACTACACCCCTCAAGAAATTCATTTATGGGTGTTCTGACCATTTTGACCCCATAGTTTTTTCACAGAACTTATTTGAATTGGGCTGGGAATTAAAACAAAATTATTTTTTTCCAATAATATGTAGTTTTGGCTGAAAATTTCTTATTTTCACAAGAAACAAAATACCCCATTCTGTTGCGCAATTTGTTCTGAGTGCTGCAATACCCCTTTTGTGGTGATAAACTGCCGTTTGGGCCCATGGGAGGGCTCAGAAAGAAAGGACCACCATTTGGCCTACTGGGGATTCATGTATGCAGAAGCACCTGAGGTACCAGTACAGTTAAAACCCACAAGAAGTGACCCTATTTTAAAAACTATACCCATAAGGCATTCATCTAGAGGTGTAGTGAGCATTTTGACCGGAGACATACACCCCATAAACTGTAATGTGTGTTCTCCTGGGTACGGCAATACTCTACATGTGGCTGTTATCAGCTGCCTGGGCACACAGCAGGGCCCAGAGGGGAAAGACGAGGGGGGATAAGCTGTGCGGAGTACATCAGGGTAAGTAAAATTGGGGTAAATTATAATCCAAGGGATGTATGATAAATTTTAAAACACTCTTTCATACAGAGCTCTGGTTTTTCGGGACACGTGTCACATTGATATATTGTGTCCTCCCTTATCCTCCTCTTATAGCAGACTTTGCACCTCTTTTGAATTTTTCCCTTCTTGCCAGTTTGGGGAACTTCTCCTGGAAAGTGTTGCCCTGGTACGATGCATGTGGCCTCTCTTCCAGAAGTACTGGGTGCCCCCCACCCCCTTCTTGGTCCCTAAAGATTAGGTTCTTGATAATCGCCTCTTGAAATTCCAGGAAAGTTCCCGTCTGGCTTGTACATCGACGTAGCAGGTACACATTGTACAAAGCCATCGGTATGATGTGCCCGGCCAGCTTCTTATACCACACCGCATGGCGCTGTAGGGCTTCAGGACTTGATCTGACAAGTCCACCCCTCCCATGTACCTATTGTAGTCCAGGATGCAGTCTGGTTTGGGGGTCTCTGTACTGGTACCTCGTACAGGTACATGGGTACTGGTGTGACATCTCTCTTGTCCTTGTACTTGACACACAACATGTTGCTGCTAGAATGTGCCCTGCTCTCACCCCTTCTTGTTTTCCCAAGCAGAGTCTTTCTAGCAGTGCCGCATGCCGCAGGACTGGAAGCGAGGCAGTTGAAGAGTGGGACGCTGGTATAAAAATTATCCAGGTAGAGGTGGTAAACCTGGTCCAGCAGTTACATAGTATAGTTACATAGTTAGTACGGCTGAAAAAAGACACATGTCCATCAAGTTCAACCAAGGGAAGGGAAAAGGGAAGGAAAAATTTCTACACATAGGAGCTAATATTTTTTTGTTCTAAGAAATTATCTAACCCTTTTTTAAAGCCATCTACTGTCCCTGCTGTGACCAGCTCCTGCGGTAGGCTATTCCATAAATTCACAGTTCTCACTGTAAAGAAGCCTTGTCGCCTCTGCAGCTTGAACCTTTTTTTATCCAGACGGAGGGAGTGCCCCCTTGTTTTTTGAGGGGGTTTTACAAGGAACAGGATTTCACCATATTTTTTGTATGTGCCATTAATATATTTATATAAGTTAATCATGTCCCCCCTTAGTCTTCTTTTTTCAAGGCTAAATAGGTTTAATTCTTTCAATCTTTCCTCATAACTTAGATTCTCCATGCCCCTTATTAGCTTCGTTGCTCTTCTTTGTATTTTTTCCAACTCCAGGGCATCCTTTCTATGAACTGGAGCCCAGAACTGAACTGCATATTCTAGATGAGGCCTCACTAATGCTTTGTAAAGTGGCATTATTACATCCCTGTCCCGCGAGTCCATGCCTCTTTTAATACACGACAATATCCTGCTGGCCTTTGAAGCAGCTGATTGACACTGCATGCTGTTATTGAGTTTATGATTTACAAGTACACCCAGATCCTTCTCAACAAGTGAATCCGCCAGTGTAGCGCCCCCTAGGACATATGATGCATGCAGGTTGTTGGTACCAAGATGCATAACTTTACATTTATCTACATTAAACTTCATTTGCCAAGTGGACGCCCAAACACTTAGTTTGTTTAAATCTGCCTGTAATTCATGAACATCTTCCATAGTCTGAACTATATTACATAGCTTGGTGTCATCTGCAAAAATAGAAATAGTGCTATTAATCCCTTCCTCTATATCATTAATAAATAAGTTGAATAATAGTGGTCCCAGCACTGAACCCTGGGGTACACCACTTATAACCGGGGACCATTCAGAGAAGGAATCATTGACCACAACCCTCTGGATACGGTCCTTGAGCCAATTCTCAATCCAATTACAAACTATATTTTCTAAACCTATAGTCCTTAATTTACCCATTAGGCGTCTATGGGGGACAGTGTCAAATGCCTTTGCAAAGTCCAAAAACACTAAATCCACAGCGGCCCCTCTGTCTAGACTTCTGCTCACCTCTTCATAAAAACAGATTAGGTTAGTTTGACAACTTCTGTCCTTAGTAAAACCGTGCTGGCTGTCACTTATAATGCTATTTATTGTCACATAATCCTGTATATAGTCCCTCAATAGCCCCTCAAACATTTTCCCCACGATGGATGTTAAGCTTACTGGTCTATAATTACCCGGGGAAGACCTAGAGCCCTTTTTGAAAATAGGCACCACATTTGCCCTGCGCCAGTCCCTTGGCACTATACCAGTCACTAGAGATTCTCTGAATATTATGAAAAGGGGGACAGAAATAACTGAACTAAGCTCTTTAAGAATTCTAGGGTGTAACCCATCTGGTCCCGGAGCCTTGTGCACATTTATTTTATTTAATTTAGCTTGGACCATCTCTACATTCATCCAATTCAGTATATCAACTGATATATTAACAGCACTGGCACCGGCTACATCAGCTGCTCTTTCTTCTGTTGTATATACAGAGCTAAAGAACCCATTTAGTAACTCTGCCTTCTCTTGATCCCCTGTGATCAACTCCCCATTACCATTATCAAGGGGTCCTACATGTTCAGACCTTGGCTTTTTTGCATTTATATGCTTGAAGAATTTTTTAGGATTTGTTTTACTATCCTTGGCCACCTGCCTTTCATTTTGTATTTTTGCTAATTTTATTACATTTTTACAGATTTTATTAAGCTCTTTATATTTTACAAAGGCTACAGCTGTACCCTCAGATTTGTATTTTTTAAATGCCCTTTTTTTGTCATGTATTGCCCCTTTCACAGAAGGTGTAAGCCATGTGGGGTTTAATTTGAGTCGTTTATACTTATTACCTGTAGGAATAAATTTTGCACTATAATAACTCAAAGTAGATTTGAAAATCTCCCATTTATCATTTGTTCCATTATTTGACATTAGTTCTTCCCAGTCCATATCCTGAATTGCAGCCCTCATCCTGGGGAAATTGGCTTTCTTAAAATTAAATGTTTTTGCCCTCCCAGCCTGCGTTTGTTTTTTACAGTATAGGTAAAATGTAACTATATTATGATCACTGTTACCGAGGTTTTCACGAACATTGACATTCCCAACAAGATCTGCATTATTAGAAATGATATAGACCAAAAGAATACCAACAGACAGAATATGATGATGATAATAGTGCTCGAAGCATCAACATTTACACTGTAAAGCACTGTTGCTAGTTATGTGAGCGGCACGTTATCATATCCTAAGTATTGACCAAGATACACTTGGTGCGTCGATCAAAAGATTTAGCATGAGAAACTGACAAAGAAAAAATGATCGACTTGAGGCACGTGAAGTACAAAAAATATATATACAATCTTTATTGAATAGAGACATGAGACAAGTAAAAAGATGGAAATAAGGATAAGTCACACAATAAAAAAGGACGTCACATCAATCATAAATCAGATGTGCTAATTTGGTCAACATGTTGGAAACAATAGGGTATTATGGCAGCGAATAAATAAATAGCAGCATACCTGGCTAAAACACATATATGCATATATTTCGTACAGTAGTGGCGATTTAAGTAAAAAAGAAAATGTATAAACAACGCCAACAGGATACAATAGTATAGAGCAGTTTAGGTGTGCAAAAGCTGGTTTTGAAGTGTAATCAAAGAGTTATAGGCAAAGTTTTGTGCAAGCTGCTGAAGATGGCAAGTATTTGTTCAACATACCAGTAGACATTGTGATGCAAAGATGGGACGTCTACACCCTTGGGTGTAGACGTCCCATCTTTGCATCACAATGTCTACTGGTATGTTGAACAAATACTTGCCATCTTCAGCAGCTTGCACAAAACTTTGCCTATAACTCTTTGATTACACTTCAAAACCAGCTTTTGCACACCTAAACTGCTCTATACTATTGTATCCTGTTGGCGTTGTTTATACATTTTCTTTTTTACTTAAATCGCCACTACTGTACGAAATATATGCATATATGTGTTTTAGCCAGGTATGCTGCTATTTATTTATTCGCTGCCATAATACCCTATTGTTTCCAACATGTTGACCAAATTAGCACATCTGATTTATGATTGATGTGACGTCCTTTTTTATTGTGTGACTTATCCTTATTTCCATCTTTTTACTTGTCTCATGTCTCTATTCAATAAAGATTGTATATATATTTTTTGTACTTCACGTGCCTCAAGTCGATCATTTTTTCTTTGTCAGTTTCTCATTATTAGAAATGACCAGATCCAACAGAGCTTCACCTCTAGTCGGGTCTTCCACAAACTGGCCCATAAAATTTTCCTGCAACAGGTTGAGGAAATGTCTCCCCTTTGCAGTTGAAGCCGAACCATGACACCAATTAATATCCCGGAAATTAAAATCTCCCATTATCACTACAGTACCCGCCTGTGCAGCCCGCTCCATCTGTTTATATATCTGACCTTCCATCTCCTCAGTTATATTGGGGGGTCTATAGATTACACCAAAAGTAATTTTTTCTTTGTTTACCTCCCTTTCTAGTTCCACCCACAAGGTTTCAACCTCCTCACAGTCTTCACCCACTATTGTCTCTTTCACACTCGCCTTCATATCACTTCTCACATACAGACATACACCACCACCTTTCCTATTTGTCCTGTCTTTACGAAAAAGTGTAAAACCCTGTAGATTTACAGCCCAGTCATGTGAAGAGTCCAGCCATGTTTCAGCAACACCAACTATATCTATATTTTCTTCCAGTATCAAGGCCTCCAGCTCCCCCATTTTGCTTGCTAGACTTCTGGCATTTGTGAACATACACTTTAACTTGCCTGTCAGTTTTTCACTTTTATTATCAGAAATGTGATTTGACATTAATCGGTCCTTTTTATTTACACTGATGTTTTGCAACGAAAGGATCTCCTTATCTTGTTGTCTAGTCCTCTCCCCACATTCTGTTTCTCCCCCCACCAATATAGTCTGACCCCTCTCTAACCTGGCTACCCCTTTTTTTTCTACATTGACCTCCCTCCTCAGCCCTAGTTTAAATACTCCGCCACCCCAGCTAGAATTCTCTCCCCCAGCACAGCGGACCCCCTTCCATTTAGGTGCAAATCATCTGCAGAATACAGTTTGTACCCCAATGAAAAGTCAGCCCAGTGCTCTAGGAACCCAAATCCTTCTCCTCTACACCAAGACTTCAGCCATGCATTTAACTCCCTAAGCTCCCGCTGTCTTTCCTGTGATGCGCATGGCACAGGCAGTATTCCTGAGAATACAACCTTGGAGGTCCTTCCCTTCAGCTTGTAGCCTAGTTCTTTAAAATTATTCTTAAGGCTCCTCCACCTACCATTTATTCTGTCGTTGGTACCGACATGGACCACGACAGCTGGATCATCACCAGCCCCTCCCAGCAATTTGTCCACCCGTTCCACCACATGCCGAACCCTGGCACCAGGGAGACAGCAAACCATTCGGTTGAGGCGGTCTTGGCGACAAATTATTCTATCCGTCTTCCTGATTATAGAATCCCCTACAACTATCAATTGTCTTGGCTTACCTGCATTACCATCCCGCCGACTACTAGCTGGGCTGTTCTCCCGGCTGTTAGGGAGATCAGTATCCACTAGGGCTGCCTTTTCTGAGACTGACACCCTCGCATCATCACCCAACCTGGCAATTTTGCTTGGAATGCCAGAAACCGGATCGGCCTTCCTTGTCTTTGACCCCTTTCTACTGCCCCTAACTACATTAACCCAGCTACTTACCTGATCCTGCTCACCCATGTCTTCACCCTCCAGTTCTAACCCACTAACTGCATGCTCTGTGAGCAGCAAGCTCCGCTCAAAATTGTCTATCCTCATCAGTGTTGCATTTTGCGCCTCCAGATCTCTAATGCGAGCTTCCAGGTGAACAACATGCTCACATCTGCCACAGAGATATTCACCCTGGAACTCCGGCTCCAGTCGTGTATACATATGACAAACTGTGCACTGAAGAAAACCTCCAATCTTGCTATCCATTATCCAAGTTACACCAAAGCAGCGAACAATTGTCAAAGAAAAAGAAGAGTACTTACTGGGGCTTCAACTCCTCTTTTCAACTCCGGTTTTAGAACTCCACTTAGTTCACAAGCCACTTAAACCACCAAGCTCAGAAAGAGCAAGCTCAAAATGAGGTCTGCTGACTAATTTATACCACCTGTGTCCAGTTAACCCCTTCCCCCTCGTCAGCTGCTCAGCTGGAACGAATCTGCAAGGGAAAAAAAAAAATAAAAATTACAAATTTTTTTTTTTAAATTGTGTGAGTTTTTGCTATCTTCTATTTGCTAGCACCAAATCCCACACAATTTTTGCATTAACTCCCAGTAAGGTTGGGCATTCTGGGGGCTGAATACTGGTGTCCTTCCCTTCATATATCCTTAATATGTAGGTACAGTGGCGTAGCTATAGGGGTCGCAGCGGTCGCAATTGCGACCGGGCCCCGAAGCCTGGGGGGCCCACGGCCCCCCCACCACATTTTCGCGAGGTTACTAATGTAAAAACGCTGCATAAGCAGCATTAAAGCTGGACAGATACTGTTTGCTAAAGGACCTTTAATGACGTCAAGCCCATGTCACCTGATTCGCCTTTGAGGAACAGAAGCCACGCCCACCGATCAGGTCCTTCTACCACAGTATAGCAGCAGAGTCGGCAGAAGAGATGGCACGTCCACCTCTCAGGGCCTGGTGAGCGCTTCCTTAACCCCCTCTCTCCCTGCATCCCCCATTGTCTCTTCTTTACTTGTCTCTCCTGACCCCAACTCCTGTAGTGTTTGTTAAGTTTTTTAATTCACCATGCATTTTGCCGCGATTTTCGTAATCGCGGCAAAAATGGCGCGGTTTTGCTGCGATTATGAAACTTGCAGCAAACCACACCATTCATATCACAAATTCCGAGATTGCTTAAAAGTAGTACAAGACGCATAAAAACATTAGGCTTAATTGACACAGTGCTGTCAAATCACATCATGTGCTGCGATTTTGTGAAAACCGTTGCAAAAAACGCAATTTGACCGCACTGTGAACACGCTACATCCTAATATCACAAGTAGCAAGAAAACATAGGTATGATGAGCGCTGCAGGATGGAGCCAGTAGTTCTTTAAATGATTACTTGATTAATAACTACCAAGTGGTGCCTCTATCAATTACATGATCACGGTTCGGTGCCATAATTCTTAGGGGGTGTTCACAGTCTTTTGCCGCTGTTTTTGACGCGGAAATCGCCTTGGAAATTGGGCCAAAAAACTTCCAAAATCGCCTCCCATTGATTTCAATGGGGGGCAAAGGTGGTGTTTTTTGCCCCGCGAGCGGAAAAAAAGCGTTGTGTCCTTTCTTCAGGCGTCATAGTCTGTGACCTCCCATTGACCTCAATGGGAGTCAGAGAAAGTGTATTCCACTGCGGTTTTTGCCTGCGGCGCTCAATGGCTGCCGCCAAAAAATACGTTCTGCCGGCAAGTCAAGATCTGCCTCAAAATTCCTGAAGGAATTTTGAGGCAGATTTTTCTGCCTGCAAAAAACTGTGTGAACTAGGCCTTAGTATTTAACAATAAAGTAATTATTTAAATTAGTCCACAAACTACTAGCTTCCTCCTGTAGCGCTCATCATACCTGTGTTTTCTTCTTTTCTTATTCTTGTGATATTACGATTTGGACAGTGGCATAGCTATTGGGGTCGCAGCGTTCGCAATTGAGACATGGCCCTGAAGCCAGGTGACGAAGGATACCGGGGTAATAATGTGGGTTAGTGTTGACCTTTTCACCGGCAAACATTAAGCCCCGCCTTAGTAATGGACACTGTCAATCAGCCAGCAGCCATTACTATGGCGGTAGTAATATAGTTTAAAAAAAATACAAAAAGACAGAAAAATTATTTTATTGAAACCCTTGTTAACCATTTTATTCAGAGTAAAAAACTGCCGTCATCGAAGTAGTCCTCGAATCCGATGTAGTCCAACAACCGATATCTAATCCTATCATGTGTGATACTGTCTGCTGAGCTGCTGTATCTAATCCTATAATGTGTGATACAGTCTGCTGAGCCTTATATCTAATCTTATCATGTGTGATACTGTCTGCTGAGCTGCTGTATCTAATCCTATCATGTGTGATACGGTCTACTGAGCTGCTGTATCTAATTCTATCATGTGTAATACTGTCTGCTGAGACACTGTATCTAATCCTATCGATAGCTACAGGGTCATGGTGCTACAGATATGCTGTCTCCGATATAGAATTATATATTTGTGTATATATATATATATATATATGGATACACACACATACATTTTTTTATGGGGGGAATATATATTGAGTCTATTGCCCCTGATGTTTTAAGACCTTAACTACGCCCCTGAGACCCAGCGACTGAGCTGAAAGCTGTGGGCCGTCAGCCATGAAGAGAACTGGGGGGGGGGGCCCATGAGGGACTTTTGCATCGGGGCCCATGAGCCTTTAGCTACGCCCCTATGTAGGTATACCCTGATGCACTCTCGCACAGCTTATACATCTTCACGCCATACCTTGCCCTCTTACCCGCCAGGTATTCACAGAATTGAACCCTCCCTTTAAAATGTACCAGAGACTCATCAATAGAAATACACTTCTCGGGGGTGTATGCTTGGGAAAACCAGGCACTGAAACGGTCTAATAGGGGTCTTCGTTTATACAAACGGTCACAACTGGGGTCATCTCGGGGTGGGCACGGCTCATTATCAGTATAATGTAAGAAGCAAAGTATTGCCTCATTTATTAATTTTTTTAGGTTACAGTTCAGTTCTGAAGTTGCTTTGAGGGGCCTATATATTAGAAACCCCTATCAAACACCCCATTTTAGAAAATAGACCCCTCAAAGTATTCACAACAGCATTTAGAAAGTTTATGAACCCTTTAGGTGTTTCACAGAAATTTAGAGCAAAGTAGAGGTGAAATTTACATTTTATTTTTTTGTCAGAAAATCCTCTTTATACCATTTTTTTTATAACACAAAAGGATTTACCAGAGAAACGCAACTCACTACTTATTGCCCAGATTCTGCAGTTTTGAGAAATATCCCACATGTGGCCCTCGGGCGGTAATGGACTGAAGCACCGGCCTCCGAAGCAAAGGAGCACCTAGTGGATTTTGAGGCCTCTTTTTATTAGGCAACATGTCCGGTTTGAAGAGGTCTTGTGGTGCCAAAACAGTGGAACCCCCCCAAAAGTGACCCCATTTTGGAAACTAGACCCCTTGAGGAATTCATTGTAGTTTTTTTGGGGTGCATGCAGCTTTTTGATCAGTTTTTATTCTATTTTTAGATGGCGTGGTGACTAAAAAACAGCAATTCTACTATTGTTTTTTTATTCAATTTTTTTTACAGCGTTCACCGTGCGCTATAAATGACATATTCACTTTATTTTGCGGGGCGATACGATTACGGCGATACCAGATGTTTATCGTTTTTTTATGTCTTATGGCGTTTGCACAATAAAATACGTTTTGTAAAAAATCATTCACTTTTTGTGTTACCTTATTCTAAGAGCCAGAACTTTTTTATTTTTCCATCAATGAAGCCGTGTGAGGACTTATTTTTTGCGTAACGAACTGTAGTTTCGATCAGTACCATTTTTAGGTACATGCGACTTTTTTATCTCTTTTTATTACCATTTTTTGGGAGGTGAAGTGACCAAACAATTGTAATTGTGGTACGGTTTATTATTATTTTCTTTTACGGCGTTTACCGTGCGGGATAAATAACAAAATAATTTTGGAGATCAGGCCATTACGGACGCGACGATACCAATTATGTATAGTTTATTTGTTTGTTTCGATATTTTTATTAATAATAAAGGACTGATAAGGGAAAAGGGGGGATTTTTACTTTTATTACTTTTAAAACTTTTATTTTCTTATTTTTACACATCTTTTCTTGACTTTTTTTTTAACTTTATTACTTTGTCCCACTAGGGGACTTGAGGGCAGGAGGCCCTGATCGCTATTCTAATACACTGCACTACATGCGTAGTGCAGTGTATTAGAGCTGTCAGCTACTCCCTGACAGCAAGCATAGTGGGTCCTGACTTTGTCAGGACCCACTAGGCTTCCGTCGATGGCATAGCCGGACGCCATTGTTTGGTGTCCGGTTGCCATAGTCACCATCGCCGGCCGCTATCGTGTAGCAGTCCGGCGATGGCAGCTTAACCCCTGAAAAGCCGCGATCTCTATTGAACGCGGCTTTTAAGGGGTTAATCAGCGGGGACACAGCGATCGGTCCCCGCTGTAGGAGCTGTGACAGCTGCTGTACGAGACAGCAGCTGTCACAGCTCCTGTATGTGTCGGGAGGACGGCCGAATTGGCCGTTACTCCCGAGACGTACTATTAGGTAATGGAGCGCGAACGATACAGCCACCATGACTTAATAGTACATCCAGGAGCGGGAAGGGGTTAATGTTTTGGTTCTTATTTTCTTCCTTCCATTTTTATGTATTAAAATATATGTGCCATATTGTAATTCATCTGGAAACATCTTTGTGCTTTGGCAGTTTGAAGGAATGTATTTTACACATTGAAAAACTGAGTATGTAAAATGTATGGTATATGATTTATTTGATGATTCTGTAACATTCTCAATAAAAATAGTTTGAAAACAAATAAAACGTACAAATGTTTTTATGCTCGAGTTACATAAAAAGAAATGTGGAAAAGAAATGACACGTCGATTGGTAGAGAAAACAAGCATGGCAAGGGGGAAGGAGATGTCGGGAAAGAGGTTGGGGGGGGGGGCTCCAAACTGAATCTTTACCCCGGGTGCTGGAGAACCTAGCTACGCCTCTGTACAACTTTCATTTTTACACTCATAAAACATTAACTTTTTTTTACTTTTGCCAGCTGGTCCTGATAGGCTTCCATGTATGGCTATTTAGAGAGAAGAACAAAAAACACTGCGCCACATGGTGCAGGTCACACGGTGTATAGAGAAAGAAGAATAGGTTGTATGAACTCACCTATTACAGTTGTGCTATAGCAAGCACAACACTGGTACAGACAATGGATATGTTATGCAGCTGCATCTAGGTTCAAAAGCTAATCCGCTGGAAAGGGGATCGCTTAAAGTAACAGAAAAGGAAATAGAAAAAATTGGAACCACAATAAAGTGCTGCTAACATCAGGATGGAGTAGTGGTGAATTTATGTTTAAAAATCCATTTATTGATAAGGACTACGCGTTTCAACGCCACACCGGCGTCTTCATCAGGTCAGAAACAGTAAAGAAGCAGATACTGGTTTAAATAATGATTGACAGCAGTGTTAGGGCATGAAAAAAAAACACCAAAATGGGGTCAGACAGCCTCCATGACATCATAATGGGTCAGATTATAAAAAAAAAAAAACAGTTACACATAGCAAAAACAGTAAAAGACATTTGGTTTTTAAGAGATATATATATATATATATATATATATATATATATATACACACATGCATCTATCTTTAAAGATTACTACTAAAAATACCCATAAAAATTACGTCAGTGGGAGCAATAATCTGATTGTTAAAATAGAATGAAAAGAAATAAACTGTGGAACGGTAATCCAAACAAGCAACGAAAAAACATCATGGGAATAAATATAATGTTTATGGCATATATATTAAACCAAAATCAAAACCAAAAGAAATATAAGTGGTTAATACTAACCTCTAGTATCAGGCAACAGTTCACAGGCAGCTACGGAGATACACAGGCAGACGCTCAATTGAGCGTCCCTGGCGTCATAGCAACACCAATCGCTGTCAGCCGAACTACGGTGGCTCATGAGGAAGGAGATGCAGAGACTGAAGGAGACAGCGTTCATGCATCCCTATCAGCATCGGAAACAGAGCAACATCAGGTAAGTAAACACACTTAGATGTAGTAGAGGGCAGATTGTGAGACCTACTGGGTGCGGTGAGAGCAATTAAAACTCCCGTAAGGTGTGGGTAATACAACCAAAATAGCAAAACATGACCGATGTATTAATTGATTATTACTAATTATTACAACTAGCATCAAAAGACATTTGGATTCACACATAGCAAATCCAATTTACGGATCGAAAATTAAAAAGATGATAAGAAGTATTAAAAGTAATCAAACCATAGTTAAAAGAGTGTCAGTCAAGGGCAGTTTCAGCAAGTTCATTAGGTCCCCCTGGGCTTAAAGTGGCCATTTTAAAGATCCAATAATTTTCGCTTTGTTTTAGTATTACGAATCTATCCGGTATATCAATACTAATCTGTTCGATCGGAGTGATAGAGATTGTCATGTCTGTGGCTGCGGGCTGTCAGCTCCGTTCTTCCCCTGACAGCCGCAGCCACGAGTCGGCAAGCGCTGGCCCCAGCCTCCTCCTCAGGAGAAGCCAGCGCTCGCGTCTACTCACCAATGCCGGATCCCGTAGGGTGCGCGCGCACGCTCGTGCCCACTCTTAAAGGGGCAGCCGGACCTTGTTCCTGAACTTTGACCCGTGAGTACTCTGGACTATAAGAGTAGGGTCCAGCTCCCTAGTTCTATGCCTGAGCATTGTTGTTGTATCCCTAGGATGTCTTGCAAATTGCCCCCTAGTGTTTCCTGTTCCTGTATCCTGATTTAGTGTCGTGCTTGTTGTTGCCGTGCTGTGCTGTATTCTACGCCTGACCTGCTTCTCCACACCTGACGTCCACCTGCTGCCAAGTTCTTGCCTAGCCAGCCTTACTACTGTCCGAGCTGCCACAGGTACCCTATACGAACTATAGACTCTGACCTGTGTCCTGTTGGCCAGCTGCCATACCGCCAAGGCGGTATTGCCCAGTGGGTCCACAAACCCCTCGTGACAGTAAGCTCAGGCCATGGACCCCGCTGGTCGATCCAAGACCATGACGACGTCACAGGAAATGCGGGCAGATTTGCTGGATCTCCATTCTCAACAGGACCAACTCCTCCAAGTTTTGAACACTCTCGTTCGTCAGCAGGAAGCAAGAGCTGCCGTTGCTCCTACTATACCTCCTGGCAGTGTTGATGCTCAGACTACACCTCCTGGCAGTGTCAACCCGCGTTTTTCTTTGCCACTTCCGTACCGCTATGTTGGAGACGCAGGTTCCTGTCGTGGATTTTTGAACCAGTGCCAGATCCATTTCAGCCTGTGTTCTAGGACATTTTCATCTAACGGTGCAAGAGTTTCATCTCTCTCCTCACTGGCAAGGCTCTTGCATGGGCGAACCCTATCTGGGAGAGACAAGGACCTGAGACCGGTGACTTCCAAGCCTTTCTCCGGACTTTTTGCATGGTGTTTGAGGAGCCTGGACGAGCCTCATCTGCAGCGGCTGCCTTTATTAAACTACGCCAAGGAGACACCTCCATGAGTGAGTATGCCATCCACTTCCGCACCCTGGCGGGAGAACTGTTGTGGAGAAATGAGGCTCTGGTGGCTGCATTCTGGAATGGACTGTCTCCTAAGATTAAGGACGAAGTTGCCGCTCGAGACCTGCCATCTACCCTGGATGACCTCATCCTTCTGTCCGCCCTGATTGATATGCGGATCCGAGAACGCCTCCAAGAGGTTCGTCGAGAGAGAGACCCTCCTAGTCTGGGACCTACTTTGCAGCAACCCCTGCTGTCCTCAGATGTTGATCCTCCTAAGGAGTCTGTGATGATGGACCGGGGTAAGCTATCCACCCAGGAGAGACAACGCAGACGCACTTCGGGACTTTGTCTTTATTACGGCCTCGGTGGCCATCTTGTGAGCCTGTGTCCCCTAAAGCCCCAAAGCCTAGGGTTGCTAGGAGTGACAACCCTGGGTAAAAAAGGACTTTCGTCCAAATTGTCCATACCTTCGACCATAGAGTCCGGCGAGAGAATGCATGAGGTCTCTGCGTATCTGGACTCGGGATCCGCTGCTAATTTCATCCATAGAGGCCTGGTGGACCTTCTTCAGTTGCCTACCTCCCCTATGGAGAGCCCGTTGACAATTGCTTCTGTATATGGTCTACCCCTGGCAGACCCAGTTATTGCTATGACCAAACCACTGAGGTTCCCAGTAGGGGCTTTCCACTCCTGCTGTCGTTCTATGTCCTACCCAGAGCCGTTGATCCTGTGTTGCTGGGCCTGCCTTGGCTTCGATTGCATGCCCCAGTCCTGGACTGGAACTCTGGAGAGGTTCTCCAGTGGGGCCCCGAGCGTCACAATCGTTGCCTGGGACAGATTAGTTTGTCTCAGTCTCCTCTGCCTCAGTCACTGGCAGGATTGCCGAGTCATTTGCTTCATTTGCGGACGTCTTCAGCAAGAAAGAGGCGGAGACACTGCCCCCACATCGGGCGTATGACTGTCCGATCGAGCTGGTTCTTGGTGCTTCCCTTCCCTGTGGCAGGGTATATCCTCTCTCTCCTTGCCAGAGACTCTGTCTATGTCTGCCTATGTTAGAGAGAACTTGGAGTGGGGCTTCATATGCAAGTCTTCCTCCCTGGCAGGAGCCGGGTTCTTCTTCGTCAAAAAGAAGGATGGTTCTCTTCGTCCCTGTATAGACTACCGTGGTTTCAACCAGATCACGGTGAAAAAGAAGTATCCATTGTCATTGATCTCAGAATTATTTGACCGTATATGTGGTGCCAAGATTTTTTCCAAGTTAGACCTGCGGGGGGCTTACAACCTAATCCGGATTCGCCAGGGTGACGAATGGAAGACGACATTTAACACCCGGGACGGACACTATGAATATCTAGTAATGCCCTTCGGCCTGTGCAATGCCCCCGCGGTCTTGCAGGAGTTTGTGAATGACATTTTCCGTGACCTCCTCTATGTTTGTGTAGTAGTCTATCTTGATGACATCTTAATTTTTTCTCCAGATCCTATGACTCATCGGAAACATGTCCGTCAAGTCTTGCTGCGGTTAAGGGAGAATCATCTGTACGCCAAATTGGAGAAGTGCGTATTTGATAGAGATGCTCTACCCTTCCTGGGCTACATCATTTCGAATAGAGGTCTCAAGATGGATCCTCAAAAGGTAAAGTCCGTCCTGGAATGGCCACGTCCTCAAGGCTTGAGGGGCATACAGCGCTTTCTGGGATTCACCAATTTTTACAGACAGTTCGTCCCAAACTTCTCTATCTCTAACCTCACCAAGAAGAGCATGAACACCAAAGTGTGGACTCCTGAGGCAGAGTCCGCATTCAATACCCTGAACAGTGCCTTCATGTCAGCCTCTATCCTCCATCATCCAGACGTTTCCCTACAGTTCTCGTTGGAGGTGGACGCGTCCTCTGTCGGTGCTGGTGCACTCTTGTTCCAGAGAGGTTCCAAGGGCAAGTCTAGGGTATGTGGATATTTCTCTAAGCTCTTCTCTTCCACAGAACGCAACTACTCGATTGGGGATCGGGAGTTACTGGCCATCAAATTGGCCCTGGAGGAGTGGAGACATCTACTAGAGGGCGCAGCTCACCCCTTCCTCATTTTTACGGACCACAAGAACCTCATCTACTTCCAGACAGCCCAACGGCTGAATCTTCGTCAGGCCAGGTGGTCACTGTTCTTTGCCAGGTTCCAGTTTATGCTCCATTATCGCCCGGCTGACAAGAATTTGAGGGCCGATGCCCTGTCCAGGTCTTTTGAGACGGAAGACACTTTGGAGATGCCCCAGAACATTATCGACCCGTCCTGTATTGTTTCAGTCAATCCACTGCAAGTTGGGGACATCCATCCAGGTAGAACTTTTGTGCGCATTGCTGACCGAAGAAGAGTCCTCCGCTGGGGACACGCCTCTAGACTGGCAGGTCACGCGGGGATCCGTAAGACCCGGGAATTGATTGCCCATCATTTCTGGTGGCCCACGCTGCCCAAAGATGTTATGGACTTTGTTTCCTCCTGCTCTGTGTGTGCAGCTAACAAGGTCACTCACTCCAGACCCGCTGGTCTGCTCCAGCCATTGCCTGTGCCCGATGCTCCCTGGCAGCATATAGCTATGGACTTTATTACGGACCTGCCTCTCTCTGCCGGATGCAGCACTGTCTAGGTGGTGGTGGATCGATTTTAAAAAATGGCCCACTTCGTTCCTCTGACCGGTCTTCCGTCTGCTCCTCAACTGGCGAAACTGTTTATACAACACATCTTCTGCCTGAACGGCTTGCCGCAGCATATTGTGTCTGATCGGGGGTTCAGTTCACCTCGGGGTTCTGGAGAGCCCTCTGCGGATTTCTAGGTGTGAAGTTGGACTTTTCCTCGGCCTACCATCCTCAGTCCAATGGACAGGTCGAGAAGATCAATCAAATCTTGGAGAACTACCTGCGCTACTTCGTCTCTAGGCAAAATGATGACTGGGTACAGTTGCTTCCGTGGGCTGAATTCTACTAAAACAGTCATACTAGCGAGTCCACAAGGAATACTCCGTTCTTCACAGTCCTTAGCCAACTCCCACGAATACCTCTCCCGGTTCCTGATTCATCAATGGTACCACCTGCTGACGCGGTCTTTAGGGACTTTCTACAAATTTGGCGGCAGACTCGATCCTCCATCCTGCTGGCAGTTGACCGTATGAAACGGAGGGCGGAGACAAGGAGAAGAGAACCATCTCAGTTTCTTCCTGGCACAAAGGTCTGGCTGTCCTCCGGGAACATTCGACTGAGAGTACCGTCATGCAAGTTTTCTCCCAGGTTCTTCGGACCATTCGAGATCCTACAACAAATCAACCATGTCGCCTTTAAGCTTCGGCTGCCTCCTACCCTCAAGATCCCCAACTCCTTCCATGTATCCCTGCTGAGGCCAGTGGTCCTGAACCGCTACACCAAGACTCCTAGCCGTGTGGTTGTCGCCAGCGGCCCTTCAGACACCTTTGAGGTTCAAGAGATCCTGAACAACAAAAGAGTGAGAGGAAAGACCTTTTATTTGGTGGATTGGAAGGGATTTGGTCCTGAAGAGAGGTCTTGGGAGCCAGAGGAGAACCTCAATGCCCCTGCTCTTCTGAAAAAATTTCTTTCTCGCTCTGGTCCCAAGAAGAGGGGGCGTAAGGGGGGATACTGTCATGTCCGTGGCTGCGGGCTGTCAGCTCCGTTCTTCCCCTGACAGCCGCAGCCACGAGTCGACAAGCGCTGGCCCCAGCCTCCTCCTCAGGAGAAGCCAGCACTCGCGTCTACTCAACTAGGTCCGGTGCGCGCGCTGCCCCTTTAACTTTGAACTCCTGAACTTTGACCCGTGAGTACTCTGAACTATAAGAGGTGTCCAGCCCCCTAGTTCTATGCCTGCACTTTGTTGTTGTATCCCTAGTCTGTCTTGCAAATGGCCCCCTAGTGTTTCCTGCTCCCAGTGTTTCCTGTTTCTGTTCCTGTATCCTGATCTACAGGGTGGGCCATTTATATGGATACACCTAAATAAAATGGGAATGGTTGGTGATATTAACGTCCTGTTTGTGGCACATTAGTATATGGGAGGGGGGAAACTTTTGAAGTCGGCCATTTTGTATCTAACTTTAGTTTTTTCAATGGGAAGAGGGTCATGTGACACATCAAACTTATCGAGAATTTCACAAGAAAAACAATGGTGTGCTTGGTTTTAACGTTACTTTATTCTTTCAAGAGTTATTTTCTCGTTTCTGACCACTTATAAAATGTGTTCAAAGTGCTGCCCATTGTGTTGGATTGTCAATGCAACCCTCTTCTCCCACTCTTCACATACTGATAGCAACACCGCAGAAGAAATGCTAGCACAGGCTTCCAGTATCCGTAGTTTCAGTTGCTGCACATCTCGTATCTTCACAGCATAGACAATTGCCTTCAGATGACCCCAAAGATAAAAGTCTAAGGGGGTTAGATCGGGAGGCATTTCTTCTGCGGTGTTGCTATCAGTGTGTGAAGAGTGGGAGAAGAGGGTTGCATTGACAATCCAACACAATGGGCAGCACTTTGAACACATTTTATAAGTGGTCAGAAACTTGTAAATAACTCATGAAAGAATAAAGTAACGTTAAAACCAAGCACACCGTTGTTTTTCTTGTGAAATTCTCGATAAGTTTGATGTGTCACATGACCCTCTTCCCATTGAAAAAACTAAAGTTAGATACAAAATGTCCGACTTCAAAATGGCCGCCATGGTCAACACCCAGCTTGAAAAGTTTCCCCCTCCCATATACTAATGTGCCACAAACAGGAAGTTAATATCACCAACCATTCCCATTTTATTTAGGTGTATCCATATAAATGGCCCACCCTGTAGTGTCGTGCTTGCTGTTGCCGTGCTGTGCTGTATTCTATGCCTGACCTGCTTCTCCACACCTGACGTCCACCTGCTGCCAAGTTCCTGCCTAGCTTGCCTTGCTACTGTCTAGGCTGCCACAGGTACCCTATACGAACTATAGACTCTGACCTGCGTCCTGTTGGCCAGCTTCCATACCGCCAAGGCGGTATGGCCCAGTGGGTCCACGAACCCCTCGTGACAGAGATGACATTAAAATTGCAATTATGTGCTCCAGTAAGGTGTCTAGAGAACGATGCTTATTAATTCTGCATTGTAGAGTCTGTACCATCCGCTCTATATATTGTAATTTGCAGGGGCATTCCAGTAGATATATAATAAAATAACTGCCACAATTTAAGAAGGTTTTAATAGAAAAACTCTCACCAGTGGTGTATGTTTGAGTTTGGTGGCTAATGTTATCACAGCATAAACATCTACTATGATTACAACGGTAGGATCCTTTAAGTAATGGAAACATACTCATACTTTTAGTATTTATTGAGCGCAATCTGCTGGGAGCTATTAAGTTTCTTAATGTCTGGGATCTTCTAAACGTAATCAGTGGAGCGTCAGGGAGCACATTTCAAATAAGTGTCGCTTTTGAGTATATGCCAGTGTTTATTAAGCGTGGTTCTTAGGATTTTATTACCACTATTCAAAGCTGTTACAAAATTATGTTTGCCAAACTTGGACTCATCTGTAACCAAGGGGTGGGGGGGGGGGAATGAATACATGAATCCTGGGAAAGTATCGCTGCTCTTATTTGAGCGCCTTTGATGAGGTTAATCGGAAAACTTTTTTCTTTGAATCTTTTGGACAGTATTTTACTTTCCTGAAAGAAATGCTCATTACTGAAGCAATTCTTATGGATACGTCTGTACTGTCCAAAGGGTGTATTTTTTATCCAGGCAGGGAGATGAGCACTTTGAAAATCCAGATAACTGTTGACATCCGTAGTTTTGAAGTATGTATGTGTAACTAATTATCCGCTAACATCTTTGCTAATGGCGAGATCTAGAAAATTAATATGAGTGGGAGAAAAAGAATGTGTAAAAGAATTATTATTTAAAAATTTGACAAAATCATCATCTTCAGCAGAGGTACCATTCCATATAAAAAATAAAGGTGGCGTGGCCGGATGTAGAGCAGAGTAGCAGCAAGGAGAGACAGCTCCGTGCATCAGTGGGGCAAAACGGCTCAAAGCAGGCACGTAACTGCCAAAATAATCACCTTACTCACACTTACTAATCGGCTGTCACTCAGTGCATCAGCCGACATGACCAGGAGGAGACGAAAGCTGGGAAGTCCGACTAAACTTACCTCCTTCTTGTCCAGCGCGGGACAGATCCAAGATTGCGCCGGACCGCATGGTGCTCCTCACTGCAAGACGGAAGTCCTTATTCGTGTCCTCGTGCCAACGCGGCTAGGACTGCGTGGATCCTGCTCCCGACTCTTCAGCAGTCCGGCCAAGGTGAGATCCCAGACAATCTCCTCTGTCCCTCCAGAATCCACCATGTCTTCCGCAGAACTTCCTGTTACTATGTCTGACATGAAATTCTTGCTGAATGAGTTAAAGGAAACTATACATGCAGACATTCATGGTTCAATATCATCTCTTCACACGGAACTGGTAGCTATTGGAGAACGAACGGCACATTTGGAGGATAAGATGGAGGATTTCACCACAGCTCATAATAGTTTGGTGGACGCTCACAATGCTACAGAAGATGACCTAGCACTTATTAAGCTGAAATTAGCTGACCTAGAAGACCGTTCTAGGTGGAATAATATTAGCTTCAGGAATATACCTGAAAATGTTACTGACAACAAGTTAAGAGAATATTTGGTGGATTTATTTACAGCATTGATTCCCAAGGCATTGGAAAGAGATCTACTAATTGATAGGGCCCACAAGGTCCCTAAGTCCAGACATCTGGCTCCTGCAATTCCTCGAGATGTTCTGGCTCGGAAACTTTTTTTCAATTCAAAGATGCGTTGATGAAAGCTGCAGCCACCACAAAGAATCTTCCTGAAAGATTTCCAGATATTTCATTGTATGCAGACTTATCCATAGCCACACTGGCCAGGAGGCGGGAATTTGCTCCAACTGCTCAGGTTTTGAGACAACATAATATACCCTACAAGTGGGGGTTTCCAGTCAAATTGATAATCCGGCATAATGGAACGACCCACTCTATTTCCTCCCCTAAAGAAGCTGCTAGCCTACTTAAGGAATGGTCTCTGGAACTCTCACTAGATGGCGATAACATGTCACTAAAAAGAAAGAAACCAGCTTCTATTCAACAAGAATCGTTCCCTGCAGAACGTCTTGAATCCTCTTCTATTCTGGCTACTTGAACTGTAGTAATTCACTTTTGCAGACTTACCTTACTGTGAAACTTGCTCTTTGAAAAGATCTGTGCTCTTTTCACCTCGACTACCTCATATAGCCTGCTGATGCACAGTTATTTTTTTTTTCTCCTCTCACCTTCCCTTGATCTTGTACTTCCAGACCACCCCCCCCCCATGTCAAGTGACTATCCTAGGATGTCCAGACGGGTTCACTTAGAACCAAGACTTTTTTACCCACAATGCTCAGATATTTGGGATGTTTTTCAATTGTTTAACTTATTTTTTGTTTTATTATTTCGATGGTATTCTCCTAGACAATTAACCCCTTCCCGACATATGACATACAGTTACGTCATAGCCGGGTGGGGGAAGTATGGAGTGTGCTCACGGAGTAAACCCGCTCCATACGATGCGGGTGTCGGCTGTTTGTTACAGCCGACACTTCAGAGTAACGAGCGGCATCGCGCTCGACTGCGATCCCGCTCGTTTAACTCCTTTAATGCTGCGGTCAATAGCGACCGCAGCATTTAAATCATTAGAAAGTGGGGGGCGGCCCCCACTAACAGCTCATCGCGCCCCCGCAACGCAATCGCAGGGGGACGATGGTTGCTAAAGCTGCCTGGGCGCCTAATGAAGGCCCCAGGTCCGCCATCTTTGTGCACCTATTAAGCCCTGCCTCTGGCAGAGCTTAATAGATGCCTGTCAGAATCACGATATACTGCAATACATTAGTATTGCAGTATATCGTGCAAGCGATCTAACAGTCGCTGATTGAAGTCCCCTAGCATATGTAAAATTCTCAATATGGTTATTAAGATATGTACTTTGAATGTTAAAGGTCTCAATAGCCCTTTTAAGAGGTCTCTGTTTTGGAAGGAATGTGTTAAACAAAAATGCAACATAATTTGTGCTCAAGAAACTCACTTAAATGAGGGCGATGCCCCTAGAATAAGTAATAGGCATTTCCCGAATATATTTTACTCCCATGCAATGGAAAAGAAAAAAAGAGTTTTGATAGCTCTCAGAGATACCGTTGCATTTCAGCTAACATCTTTGATATCGGACACAGAGGGTAGATATCTGGTGATCATATGTCTCATTAACAATGCCCCTTTTACTATAGTCAATCTTTACGCACCCAACACTCATCAACACAAATTTACTCAATTAATCGAGTTAGTTGAATCCATGAAAAAAGTAGCTTACTAATCTGCGGAGATTTCTATAGGACTATAGATCCTATCCTTGACAGAAATCCCCCTCACTCTAGTGACAACAATTGCGATCTTCGTAACTTATTGCATACAGAGGTACTGTATGATGCTTGGAGAGTTACTCATGCATCCGAAAAAGATTATACTTTTTTTTTTCAATCCACATAATTTATACTCCCGCATAGATTTGAAACTAGTAGATAAATGGTTATTACATAAAATATCATGCGCAAAAATGTATACGATCACATGGTCAGACCACGCACCAACATCCATTACATTTCAAGAATCTTTTAACTCTCCTCCAACATCTCCTTGGAGATGGAATAATTATCTTCTCAACAATGAGTGGTATGTATCGACCATAGAAAACGCGTTGTCAGAATATTTTTCATTAAACAATACTGATGACGTCTCAAAAACTACTTTGTGGTGCGCACACAAGGCTGTTATAAGAGGTCACTTTCTTAAATCAGCAGCACTAGAAAAAAGATCCAGATTGGCTACTGTTAAAGAATTAACGGACAAATTATATATCCTGGAAAATAAAAATAAATCTAGCATTTCGTCTTCAATAACTGAAGAAATAAAATGCCTTTGTCACCAACTATACCTTACCCTTCAGAATAAGTATGAACTCCATCTCCGAAAAGCTAAACTTACGAACTATTGGCAAAATAATAAAGCTTCCAAACTTTTGGCGAACAAATTAAAGAAAAAAGCTGCAAAATCCAGAATCCCCTTCCTGTTAGATAAAAACAAACAAAAAAATCCTTAACCTTCTTGATATCGCCAACAAATTTGCTAGTTATTATTCCTCTTTATACAATTTGCAGGATGATCCTCGTACTCCTCAACCATCTCTGGAGGATATAAATTCCTTTTTGGGTGGTATGGATCTGCCCCTGCTCACTGTTGACCAATTAAAGATCCTAAACAGAGATATAGATAGGGAGATTATAGAAGTTGTAAAGTCTTTGAAACTCAACAAATCTCCCGGACCTGACAGGCTCCCGAATGAATATTATAAAAAAATTGCATCACATTTTAACTCCCTATCTCTTACATTGTTTAACTAATATTATATCTACTGGTAGCACTCCGAGCGAAATGCTTCATGCAATTATTGTTACCCTTCCTAAACCAGGGAAATCTCCAGATTTACCTGCAAATTTCAGACCAATATCTTTATTAAATTCGGATCTTAAAATAATGGCCAAACTGATATAGAATAGGCTCATAAACATTCTTCCTTCAATTGTTCACCCCGACCAAGTGGGCTTTATTAAAGGCCGTCAAACCTTGGATGGCACGAGGAGATTTGTTGATATAATCGATGTTGTGCACTCTCGTCGGACGCCTTTTTTGCTCCTCTCTCTGTATGCGGAAAAGGCCTTTGTCAGGGTCCATTGGTGATATTTAAAATTAGTTTTACAGATATTTGGTTTTGAAGGTCCTTTTTTATTGGCAAGACTTTCCTTATATTCCTCACCTAGTGCAACTGTATATTCTTCTGGTTTCCTATCTGCGCCTTTCAAAATTACCAATGGTACCAGGCAGGGATGTCCCATGTCCACTTTCCTTTTTGCTCTTTTAATTGAACCATTCGCTCAATCCATTAGATCTTCACCTCATCTTTCTAGTATTTCAATAGGTTCTGAAGAACATAGAATAGGATTATTTGCAGATGATGTCTTAATTGCTCTTTCCAATCCTGAAACGTCCTTGTTGGCAACTGTCTCATTAATTGAAAAATTCAGCAATATTTCCTATTATAAAATAAATACCTCCAAAAGCCAAATTCTTAATCTTGGTATAGAACAGAAGCAAAAGAGACTCCTGACTGAAAAATTCACTTTCAATTGCGTCTAATCGGAATTGACTTATTTAGGAATCAAACTGGTGTTCCCGCCCTCAAAATTGTTTACTTCCAACTTCTCCCCTTTATTGAACACAATCAAATTGTACATATCCAATCTCCAAACTCAAGGAATATCGTGGTTGGGTAAAATTGCGGCAGTAAAAATGATAATCTGACTTACTCTTTTTCCTTTCACGGCCCCGCATCTCGGTGCTAAACCTGATGGCTGAATTTTGGTCATTTGCAGCGTTGTCCAATTTTAAAATAAACTTCCAAAAGTCAGAAGCTCTCAATGTACCCCTCTCGCCCCAATTAGTGGCAGGCTTGGCGGATTCCTTCCCTTTCAAGTGAGTGGCTAGTTCCATTAAAATATCTAGGCATTCGTCTTGCGAATCGACCCTCACACCTTTATGCGTGTAACTATCCCCATATATTATGAACACTTAAGGGAGATCTTGAAAGATGGTCTAAAGGGACCTTCACTTGGTTTGGTTGTTGCACCATATTCAAGATAAATATGTTGCCACGTCTGTTGTACTTCTTTCAGGCACTCCCTCTCTACATACCTCGTCTTTTCTTTACCTCCCTCTCTTCCTTAAAGAGGCTCTGTCACCACATTATAAGTGGCCTATCTTGTACATAATATGATCGGCGCTGTAATGTAGATTATAGCAGTGTTTTTTATTTAGAAAATCTATCATTTTTGACTGAGTTATGACCCATATTAGCTTTATGCTAATGAGTATCTCAATGGACAACTGGGTGTGTTTTACTATATGACCAAGTGGGCGTTGTGGAGAGAAGTGTATGACGCTGACCAATCAGCATCATACACTTCTCTCCATTTATTTACTCTGCAGATAGTGATATAGCTATATCGATCTGCAGCCTCATACACACACACACTAACATTACTGCAGTGTCCTGATAATGAATATACATTACCTCCAGCCAGGACGTGATGCGTATTCAAAATCCTGACCACTTCTGTAGCGTCTCTGTGATTTACAGCATAGCAGGCATAGTCTCGGGAAATTACGCTGTAAACTGTCATTCACAGGGAGATCTCGCTGTGCTGTGCTGTAAATCACAGAGACCCTACAGATGTGGTCAGGATTCTGAATACACATCCCGTCCTGACTGGAGGTAATGTATATTCATTATCAGGACACTGCAGTAATGTTAGTGTGTGTGTGTATGAGGCTGCAGATAGCGATATAGCTATATCGCTATCTGCAGAGTAAATGAATGGAAAGAAGTGTATGACGCTGATTGGTCAGCATCATACACTTCCCTGCACAATGCTCACTTGGTCATATAGTAAAACACGGCAAGTTGTCCATTGAGAAACTCATTAGCATAAAGCCAATATAGGTCATAACTCTGTCAAAAATGATCGTTTTTCTAAATAAAAAACACTGCTGTAATCTACATTACAGCGCCAATCACATCATGTACAATATAGGCCACTTATAATGTGGTGACAGAGCCTCTTTAATACTTAAGTTTATCTGGTCGAACAAACCATCACGCATTGCACGAACGACTCTGACTCGCTCGAGGTTTGATGGTGGTTTGGGCTTGCCTGATATTCACCAATACTACCAGGCGGCACACTTGGCGCGCATCATAGATTGGTGTAGGCATGGCAAATCCAAACCACCAAACCATGGGTCAAGTTGGAACAATCCTTTCTATCCGTTACTCTTTCGGCGGCCCCATCATTGTTGGATCAGAACCCACCATCGGCAAGATCTCACGCTCTTATCGGTCCCACCCTGCGAGTTGCGACACTTGCATTCAAACATTTCTCCCCTTCCCCGTCACCACTATACCCAGTATTAGACAATCCTTTTCAGCCGGGTTGTGAACCTGGACCATGCTCTCACAAACGTCTAGCTAGGGAAACCCAGGCCCACCATTATATTATTAATGCCAGTTGGAAGACGGCATCCCAATTAACAGACAGTGCAGATCCGGGCCACCTCCCGATCTGGCAGGCTTCCCAATTACGTCACTTTCTTTTATCTCTCTCCCTCGCAACCAAAGTTTCACGTGAACTTACAGCATTTGAAACGTTATGCACAATGTCGGGTCCGTTCAGTCACATGCTTTCGGTACCGTATAGTTTATTAAATTCCCCAATGGCAGACTCACATCCATTCTATTTGGCTAAATGGGCGACGGATCTTGACATAAGTATTACAGCGGATGTGCCTACTCGGTTGTATACCATGACTCATCAATCTTCCATCTCAAGTAGAATTCAGGAAGCGGGATATAAGATTCTGACAAGGATCCCTTCCAGACTTCACAAATTTTACCCTGAGGTGTCCCCTATATGTTGGAGATGTGGGGTGTGGGTAGGTGATCTTTTACATACCTTTTGGGATTGTCGGCGATTAACAACTTTTTGGGATTAGGTTTGGAGTGTAGCTTCTAGGTTTACTGATTATACGCTGCCCAGATGCTTGGGCTTCTTCCTGCTTCATCTGTGGGACATCCCAATCTCCACATACAAGAAGTCAATAGTACGACATCTGATCAACACGGCACGTGCTTGCATTCTGGCTATGTGGAAACAGGTCGAGCCCCCCACGGTGCGCCTTTGGTTTCAGGAGATCCAAGAAGTGAAACATATGTAGGAGCGTACAGCTTCCTTGTAGGACACTCATAATAAGTTTATGCGCGTGTGGTCAACTGGGGTAAGCTTTGAGAATTCTTCGGAGTACATTGCTCTGCTGTTCTAACAGTGTGTAACTAAATTTACTTATTCTGCCTATGAGACATCAGCTTATGGGGTGGATGCTAAGGATAAGCCCCCCCCCCCCTATACCCTTCTTCCTCTTCCCTTCCCGTTTCTGGTTCACTCTCTTCTAATTCTTTATATCCGTATGTTTTAATTTGTGCGCATATGTAACAAATGTATATCACTGAGTCGTGGAATGTTTTATGTCTCAGTCACGCACTTGCGATAAATAAATACAGAATTAAAAAAAAAAATTATAATCCTTCCAAAAATTCTCTATTTCGTAATATACCAATCTTTATCCCCATATCTTACTTAAAACAACTCCAAAGCTTAATATTGAGATTTCTATGGAATAAAAAGAAAGCAAGACTCAAAGCAGATCTATTATATCTACACCCAAAATTAGGAGGCTCAGGCGGTCCTTCCATATTGCAATACTATAGAGCTGCTTTTTCTAGATCAACTACGCCCGCTATGGTCCAACGACTGGTCTAAACGTTAGGTCCAAATAGAAATGCATTCCCTAAAAACTTCACACACTAAGAATTTTCTATTACCTATTTCACATTTGAATTATACATCTCAATCTCCTTTATCTACCACACAAGCTATATTGTCCATATGGCCATTACCCACAAAAAACACTTAATACAAACGAACATCTTCAACAATTCCTTGGAAGTATTGGAAATAGAAATCCCTAATCTTGACCTCACCAATTGGAGACATAATAAATTATAAAAAATCCACCGACTGTGGCACAATGACAATTTTGCCCTATTCTCAGAATTGAGCGTTTCATATAGCCTTCCTACTAAAGATTTTTACAAATATCTTCAGGTTAGAAATGCCTTACACAAACTACCATCTCCCCCAATTGACCTCCTCTCTCCTTCTTCGCTCGAATAAAGGATTGTCTAAATGCTATAAAATATTGAAATACCGCAAATGAGGACCTATTAAGACTATGTGGGAATTGGACTTATCCTCATCATTTACAAATGATCAATGGGAATCCGTTCTTATCGCCACTGCCAAACATTCCAGGTGTGTCAATCATGTAGAAAAAGCTAGAAAATTATTTTATAGATGGCATTATACTCCAAATAGGTTGTCTAAAATATTCCCGACCTTATCTTCAAATTGCTGGATCTGTGATAAACATAGAGGTACTGTTCTTCATATGTGGTGGGAATGTGAAAAAAAACAATAAAGTGTGGCTCAAAGTATTCAAATTGCTTTCTGAGCTATATGGCTCCATGACCTGCCTAGGTAGAGTCGTGTGTTAACCTTAAACCATACTATCCCCCATCCCCATTTAGTAACGACACATGACACCGAGGTTGGATGTGAAATGGCCACAGCAGCCGTTTATTAATTTCACAGTTTTATAAAAACAATTTAAATCCGAAACATTCGGATAACTAGTTAGGAATCCACCAGAGAATTCCTCCTAATAATTCACATGACCCAACATGGGTCAGAATCATAAATAACAATTAAACGTTAACATTAACCCGAGCAGAGGAAGTCCTTGAAGCCCCTTCAGATGTTCCTTTCAAGAACACACCGAATTAGCCATCTGCAAACCACTAATTACCTCCAGCCGTAAACCAGCTCGGAAGCACCGTTCACCTCTGCAGATGGCTCCAACCACTAGAAGTCCACTTCAAGGGGATAACACCCGATGAAGCCCTCAAGTGATATACCGACCACTAGAAGTCCACTTCAAAGGGATAACACCCGATGAAGCCTTCAAGTGACATACCTTCTACCAGAAGACCACTTCAAAGGGATAACACCCGATGAAGTCTTCAACCATGTACCTTTTTTGGGGGACGCATACCCCCGATGCGACCCCCCCACCATTTTGTACTGACTGGCCTCAAGGACTCCCCCCGCCAGCTGCCATGACAACAGAACCTACTCCGGAAAAAAGAAAAACATGTTAAATAAGCACACAAAATAAAACACAACGCTCATAGCCAGACGTACATAAGACCTAAGGAGTAACAAAACAAGGGTGGGAGGGTGGGAGCTTTGCTTACTGTGTGTTACTCCTCCCGCTGCTTCCGGCTCAATGCCGAGAAACAGCGGGAAGCGCAGTAACGGCCCCCCCGCCCCCCTTAACTCCTCCCCGTCCCTCCTTCAGCTCCTTCAACTTTCCCTGACCTCGTAACATTAACCCTTTCCCTACCAGGACGGTCATGTCGGCTTCCCTTAAGCCTGCAGCTGCGTCCAGCCTCTTCTTGACCTGCCTAGGTAGAGTCGTGTGTTAACCTTAAACCATACTATCCCCCATCCCCATTTAGTAACGACACATGACACCGAGGTTGGATGTGAAATGGCCACAGCAGCCGTTTATTAATTTCACAGTTTTATAAAAACAATTTAAATCCGAAACATTCGGATAACTAGTTAGGAATCCACCAGAGAATTCCTCCTAATAATTCACATGACCCAACATGGGTCAGAATCATAAATAACAATTAAACGTTAACATTAACCCGAGCAGAGGAAGTCCTTGAAGCCCCTTCAGATGTTCCTTTCAAGAACACACCGAATTAGCCATCTGCAAACCACTAATTACCTCCAGCCGTAAACCAGCTCGGAAGCACCGTTCACCTCTGCAGATGGCTCCAACCACTAGAAGTCCACTTCAAGGGGATAACACCCGATGAAGCCCTCAAGTGATATACCGACCACTAGAAGTCCACTTCAAAGGGGTAACACCCGATGAAGCCTTCAAGTGACATACCTTCTACCAGAAGACCACTTCAAAGGGATAACACCCGATGAAGTCTTCAACCATGTACCTTTTTTGGGGGACGCATACCCCCGATGCGACCCCCCCACCATTTTGTACTGACTGGCCTCAAGGACTCCCCCCGCCACCGCGAAACAGGCCTTGACCACCTTAAGCCTGTGAGTTCCTCCACACCACCACCGCCCTTTCTATGCCTTCTGCTATAGCCAAGCTCCAAATATCAATGCCAACCTCGGTCAGATGAACCCCGTCACTCCTCCAGAAATTCCCCAATCCTGACTCCAAATCCCTATGCCTCACGCAAATGCCCCCGTTCTTCGCCACAAAACGGGACACCGCCCGGTTAACTTTTATCCGAGCCTTATTGACTCTCTCCACCGATCTAGCTAACCGCCAATGCTTCCTTGGGACTATGTCCGACCACACTACCACCAACTTGGGATAAGATACCCACAAACACAACAAATCATGTTTGATATCCCGCACCAACTCACGAAAAGGGCGGACTCCTAAGTCATTCCCACCCACGTGCAACACTAAAACCTCCGGAACCCTATCGAGCCGCACATATGTCTGGAATTCCGCCAACACCCTGTTCCACGACATACCTCTAAACCCCAGCCAATGCACAACCGCATCCTGTCGCGGAATGCGCAACTGGCGACCATCCGGGCGGACGTCCGCCCTCAAAGCCCCCCAGTGCACGTACGAATGACCCATCAACCACACCAGACAAGGAGGCGAATCTGAAACGGAAAACACAGTTAGGCACCACCATATAACATTTGCAAGCATAACAACAAAATTACAACATATGGGGGCGGACATAAGACTTAAACCTTTTAGACTCCCAACGACCAATACGCCTCACCCCCTCATCATCCAACCCCCAGCGCCCTGCTTCCGTTGCTGCGCCAATCCGGAAGGAATGAGATGAATATGAGCCTGCCGCAACCCCAACCGCCGTCAAACATTTTTTAAAAACAGCTCCAAACTGAAACCTGGACAAGAACGACCCGTCCACATGACGTAACAAAGGCAAATCTGGAGACCCCCTGTTTTTTGTAAAACCCCGCATGCACTCTACTGGGCACATGACCGACCCCGGGAGAGCGAACAAAACTATCAGTTTTCCCTTCCCTAATTGGTCAGTTTTTGATCTACGCAACCATACCTCCAACCGATCTGCAAAAAGGCTCACCTCCCCAGATCTCAGCCCCCCTGCCTGTTTAGTACTTGGCGACACCAACTCACCTATTCTAAATGCTCCGAAGAACGCCAACGAGAAAGCCAACCGAAACAAATCCATTTCATCTGAAGAACGACATACCGATGCCAATGAACCGCCCAACAAGCCCAGCAAAGCAAACGACACCGGCCTTCTACTATCCGCCTCCACCCTACCTCTGCGCAACCCCTTCAAAGCCTGCGATACCAGAAATTCCTTCGATACATCCCGCAAGCCCCGCAACTTAAGCCCAAACGCCACCGCGGATATAAACCGGTTCACCTTCGCTACTGAAAACCCCCCCTCCCAGGCATCCCCTAACCAATACAAAAGTGCCACCAACCTGTCTCTATCCGTATTGACATCACCCAACCCTCTTACCCACTCCTCCCACTGCCTCCAACAAGCAGCATAAGCACTCCACGTCGTGCGCGCCAAAGACCTTTGTAACAGCTGCTCTACGGGACCGATACCAGATCCCATAGATGATCCGGACACGCCAAACCGAGACGTTCCGCTCCCGGGGCCAATTGCCGAAACCGGTCCCACTGCGAGCGAGAAAGAGCATCAGCCACACAATTCCGTACACCCGGGACATGCACCGCCACCACCCACGCGTTCAACGACAAACACACCAACACTAAATGTCGCAACAATTGAACTACCGGAGGAGAGGACGCCGTGATGTTATTAATGGCAAGCACCACCCCCATGTTGTCGCAGTAAAAACGGACCTTCTTATCCCTGAGCCTGTCCCCCCAAATGGTAGCCGCCACCACGATGGGAAACAGCTCGAGCAGGGCCAGATTCCGCGTCAATCCACTGGACACCCAGCTAGCCGGCCATTGACCTGCGCACCACGGACCTCCCCCGTAAGCTCCAAAGCCACCCGCCCCAGCCGCATCCGTGAAAATATTCAGATCACTCGTATCCTGCGCTGGGGCCATCCATAGCGAGCGACCATTGTACTGGCCCAAGAAGTCATCCCAAACCTGAAGATCAGCTCGGTGCTCCTCCTTGAGCCTCACAAAATGATGCGGCGCCCGCACTCCCGCCGTTGCCGCCGCCAACCTTCTACCAAACACCCTCCCCATCGGCATAATCCGGCAGGCGAAATTCAACTTCCCCAGCAGCGACTGAAGCTCCCTCAGCGACATTTTCTTCCTTCTACAAGCCCGTCGCACCTCCAGCCTCAAAGCACCCAACTTATCCGCCGGGAGCCGACACTCCATTGCCACCGAGTCAATTTCGATTCCCAAGAAACAAATCGTCGCTACCGGGCCCTCCGTTTTTTCCGGCGCCAAAGGGATCCCAAAATCCCTCGCCACCTTCTGCAGGGCATGAAGCAAGTTACCGCAAACCGGCGAACCCCCCGGGCCAACGCACAAAAAATCATCTAAGTAATGGATCAACGAATCGACCCCGGATACTCCCCTCGTTACCCACTCCACGAAGCTACTAAACGCCTCGAAGTATGCACAAGAAAGAGAACACCCCATCGGAAGGCACCGATCCACGTAAAAGGCCCCATTCCAAAAACAACCCAACAGCCGTTGGCTTTCTGGATGCACCGGCAACAACCTGAACGCCGCCTCGATGTCGGTTTTTGCTAGCAGCGCCCCCGGACCCGCAGCACGCACTAACCCCACCGCCTTATCGAATGAGGTATAAACTACGGAACACAACTCGTGATCAATCCCGTCATTTACCGACGAACCTTTGGGATACGATAAATGTTGAATCAAACGAAACTTTCCGGGCTCGCGTTTAGGGACAATACCCAAAGGGGACACAACTAAATCTTTCACCGGCGACTCCACAAATGGCCCCGACATGCGCCCCAACGAAACTTCTTTTAACAACTTTTCCGACACAACTTCCGCATGCAAGTAAGCCGATTTTAAATTTCTCCGCGTAACCGGAACCTCATAAGGAGGCGGAGGAATAACAAAACCAACACTAAACCCTTCATAAAGCAACTTAGCTGCCGCCCTATCCGGATACTCATTTAGATAAGGGGCCATCCTTTCCACCCTCACCGGCGACACCCCCTTGACCAGCCCCGTGCTGGTTCCCGGACCTCTTTTTCCGCAGACATTTTGCCGCCCCGTGTGATGCACCATTACACTCGGAGCACACGTGCTTGAACTTGCACGTGGCCCCAAACTTGCACTGGCCTTCATTGAATTGCCAGCAAAACCCCGCCTTTCCCCCGCCGCTTGGTCCACTCTGACTAGACTGGCCTCCCTGGCCACCGCTCCCGGGAAAGGGCTGCCTAACCGGAGCCGTAACCCGTAACCAGAGAGCAATATCCTTCTGGTCCCACCGAATCGCCGGCCGAACCGCCTTCCGCTGACGGAATTGCTCATCATATCGCAGCCACGCCTGACCCCCATACGCCCTATGAGCCTCCCCAATAGCATCAAAATAACAAAATAACGCCGAACAATTTTCCGGCGCCTTTTCCCCTATCACACTAGCCAATATGGCGAACGCCTGCGACCAATTAACGAACGTCTGCGGGATAAGCCTATACCGCCGCCGTTCCTCCTCGTCCTTTTTACTCTCATCCCGCTTGCTCTTATCCAAATTGAATTTAGCCAGCGGCAAGAGAGAAAAAATTTCAACGTATTCATCTTTCCAGATCCGATCACGCACCTCCTGCTTTAAATGCGCCCCCAACGGACCCTCAAAACAAACATACACCTCCCCCCGAGCACGATCGTCCATGCGCACTCGTCCTTCTGTGCCTCAGTCTGCACCGACACCGCGACCGCCTCTCTAACCGCCACCACAGGACGCGCCTGCAACGATCCCACGTCCCTGGGGCCTTCCCAAACTACCGCAGGGGACACTTCCGTTACTACCGGCGCCGCGGCCCTATCAAGGCGCCCCACCAGCTCCCGTAAGCAACCCACTAAATCTGCCAAACCCGCTCCGTCGCGTCCGCCCGCGCCACTACCGGCCCCCGATGCTATGCTAGCAGCCCCCCCGCCGACACCCGACATAAAAATCGCTGGATAAGACAATAATGGAGTTATACACTCACCGGGCTGCACAGGCGCTGTGTTCCCGTCAGCCGGACCATCCTGACCTCGACGATAGACGTCCAGTTCACCTTCCTCCAGTTCTTCTCTCGCCGACGACTGTCCCTCCCAACGACATCTTCGGAAAGGGGATGAGGACGCGCTGACCGATGGGCCGGCAACCTGCCGCCCGACCGCCGGGACCCAGACTTCCGACCGGACCTGTTGCCTCGACGTCGCTGCAGATCTAGTCGTCCGTCTAGACGATCCTGACGAAGCCTGCCCCCTGGCCGGAACATCACCATGCGGGGCGGCCGTACCTTGCTCTCGACATCTTCCATCTGATGGGGGAGGGGTGACAGGGAGCCCGGCCTGCGACTCCCTGCTTACCGCCGGACCCCGTCGCGGCCTGGGATTCCTGCCAGGACGCAGGGCCTGGGAAGGGGCGGTCCTCCCAGCTGCCTGGCCTGCAGCGTCCGGGATCGGGCTCCCTCTGCGACGCCGTGTCCGCGGGACTACCTCCGGACTAAGGCGCTCTGGAGGTCGGGACCGCCGAGAGGGACGGGTCGACACAGCCTGCATCGCCGTCACCCCTGCCACCGCTCTCTGCCTGCCCAGCGCAGGAGCGGTTGTTGCCGACTCCCCCCCCGCCGCCATAGCCATGCTCGTAGGGGGGCCGGGGGAGGGGAGCCTGTCCCTTACAACAGACCCCGAACGCCGTGCCCGACGTGGCGAAACGGCGTCCGGGATCCGCGTTAATGCAGCCACGGTCTCCTCCAGCCATCCGGGACCGTGGTGCACAGCAGCGGCGCGCAGCCGCTCTAAAATCAAGGCCTCTGCCATTACTAAAAAACCGGGCAACGGGGAGCTTTGCTTACTGTGTGTTACTCCTCCCGCTGCTTCCGGCTCAATGCCGAGAAACAGCGGGAAGCGCAGTAACGGCCCCCCCGCCCCCCTTAACTCCTCCCCGTCCCTCCTTCAGCTCCTTCAACTTTCCCTGACCTCGTAACATTAACCCTTTCCCTACCAGGACGGTCATGTCGGCTTCCCTTAAGCCTGCAGCTGCGTCCAGCCTCTTCTTTATCTTCCCAAAACCCAAATTAGCTCTTCTTTCAATAGACTTGAATTTATTCCCAACCTCATTCCAAACCATTGTCCAATACTTGCTAATCTCTGCTAGGCAATTGATTGCCTCCACTTGGAAGGAAAAGAAAAATATTAAGATAGCAGATATTATTAGGGTTATGAATTATAATTGCTGGCTCGAATGTATGTCTGCCTCTGCGGTACAGAAATCAGATCTGTTCCATAAAAGATGGGATCTATGGCTTAGGAGCAAATACAACACGCGATATACGTCCGTGCCACCCACGTGTTTTTCACACGTGTTGCACGGACCTCTGCAAGTCTATGGGGCAGGGCAGATTGTCCGTGATTTTTGCGCAGCGTGAGTCTGCTGCGTAAAACTCACGACAGGTCCTATTTTCTGCGTTGTTCGCGCATCACGCACCCATTGAAGTCAATGGGTGCGTGAAAATCACACGCACCACACGGAAGCACTTCCGTGGGACACGCGTTATTCGCGCAACAGCAGTCAAAAGTATGTTTGGAAACAGAAAAGCACCACGTGCATTTCTGTTTACAAACATCCAAACGGAGTGTCATATTGATGGCGGCTGCGCGAAAATCACGCAGCCGCACATCCTATGTGATGACACACGGAGCTTTTAAGTGCCTTTTGCGCACGCCAAACGCAGTATTTTTTGCGTGCGCAAAAGCGCACACGCTCGTGTATATCCGCCCTAAGACCTAATCTTCTCAAGACCTCATTAGTCTTTGAGTGATAGTGAATTTGTCCTAATCAGTATTGCTGTTACAACATATTGGAACTCAGGTCCCTGCTTTCATTGTACCATGGAAACCTAGTTTCTTTTGCTATTTTTATTTCTTATTTTTTCTTTGTTCTTTAGATTATTGTAAACTGAATGTGCTAAATACAAAAAACTTGTAAACCTGATAATGAAATGCATCTCCATACTTGTTCAGATATTTTTGTATGATTATAAGGAAAAGTTATTATACGGATTTCCTTTTCTGTATTTCATTGTTATATACCAATAAAAATGTAATGTTTAAAAAAAATAATTAAAGTCTATATAACAATTAACCCCTTAATGACTAGCCTATTTTAAACCTTAAAGAGGCTCTGTCACCAGATTATAAAATCCCTATCGCCTATTGCATGTGATCGGCGCTGCAATGTAGATAACCGTAACATATTTTTTTTATTTTTAAAACGATCATTTTTGGCCAAGTTATGAGCAATTTTATATTTATGCAAATAGCCTTTCTAATGGACAACTGGGCGTGTATTGTGTTTGTAACATCTGGGCGTGTTTACTTGTTTTACTAGCTGGGCGTTGTGAATAGAAGTGTATGATGCTGACATATGATGCTGACAAACACTTCTATTCACAACGCCCAGCTAGTAAAACAAGTAAACACGCCCAGATGTTACAAACACAATACACGCCCAGTTGAAAATAAGAGAAAACACGCCCAGTTGTCCATTAGAAAGGCTCATTTTCATAAATATAAAATTGTTCATAACTTGGCCAAAAATGATTGTTTACAAAAAAAAAACACGTTACTGTTATCTACATTGCAGCGCCGATCACATGCAATAGGAGATAGGGATTTGATAATCTGGTGACAGAGCCTCTTTAATGACCAAGGTATTTTTACGTTTTTCCATCGTCGCATTCCAAGCACTATAACTTTTTTATTTTTGCGTCGACATAGCTGTATAACGTCTTGTTTTTGCGGGACAAGTTGTATTTTTTAATAGCACCATTTTGAGGTACAGATTATTTATTGATTAACTTTTAACTTTTTTTGGGGGTGGGGGTGGGGGGGAGAATAGAAAAAAAACTGAAATTTCGCCACTCTTTTTCGCATCCTAAATCTATGCCGTTTACCTGTGGTATAAATAACACAATAACTTTATTCAGCGGGTTGTTACGATTGCAACGATACCAAATTCGTATCGTTTTTGTATGTTTTATTACTTTTACACAGTAAACGCTTTTTTTTTCAAAATTATTTGTTTTTGTGTCTCCATATTTGAAGAGCCATAACTTTTTTTTATTGTTCCGCCGATGCAGTTGTAGGAGGGCTTTTTTTTTGCGGGAAGACTTTTTATTGGTACCATTTTGGAGTAGGTGCGATTTATTGATCACTTTTTATCAAATTTTTTTTAAGTCAGGATTCACAGAAAACAGCAATTTTTCCATAGTTTTTTTATTTAATTTTTTACGGTGTTCACTGTGCGGGTTAAATAATGTAATAGATTTATAGTCTGGGTCGTTACGGATGCAGCGATACCAAATATGCGTAATTTTACTTTATTTTGTTTTTTTAATAGTAAAGCAGTTTGTAAGGGGAAAAAGTTTACTAGTCCCACTATGGGACTTTAATATGCAATCATCCGATCGCTATTATAATACACTGCAATACTTTTGTATTGCAGTGTATTACTGCCTGTCCGTTTAAAACAGAAAGACATCTGCTAGGACATGCCTCTGGCATGACCTAGCAGGCATTCACTACAGGCAGACCTGGGGGCCTTTATTAGGCCCCCGGATGCCATCAGAGACGCAGACACTCGGCAAGCTCCCTCCCTCTCTGCAAAACAACTCCGATGCGGCGCACGCTATTTAGCACCACATCTGAGGGGTTAAACGGGTGAGATCGATACTTATATCGATCTAACACGTTCGAGCAGGGACACCCCCAGCTCTCAGCTACCTCTGGCAGCTGAGAGCAGGGAGATTTGACAGCTATCTGCTTTATTTATCCTGATGCAGTGCCGTAAAAAGGCTTATGTATCAGAATAAAGCCCATTAGTGGCCGGCGTATTGGCGGTCACTAACGGGTTAATAAAATATTGTTTGTAAACATAGGGTTAGCTAAAATGTATCACTCTTCAAATTCACCCATATAGAGGTTAGCGTACGATGGTGCAATGCGAGAGCCCATGGCTACGCCTCTGATCTGTTTGTATATGGAACTATGGAATGTGAATACATTATGATGCAGAATAAATTTGATAGTCAGACAAAAATGCTATTTGGTATCGAGGGATTGGAGATCAAAAATGATTCGATAGTGGCAATTCCCTTATCATGGGGAATGTTGGTGTAAAGAGATGTGACGTCAGCCGTTAAAAAGTTAAGGGATAAGAGATTTTTAGTAGTGTTGAACAGACGTAATTCTCTGATGAGCTGCATTGACTCTTAGGAAGGTAACGTCAAAACAAAAGGGTTGAATGTGGAAAATCGATGAAGTGTGATAAATTGCTAGTTAAAGATCGGCTGAATTTGTTTAACTTATATGTAATGTGGGTTTGGTTAACTGAGAGGTGAGTCCTAAAAAATAAATGGTCGAGAAAGTAGTATCTATTGGTAAAGTCTAGCTACCAAGGTCTGTGGTATTGATTGTACATGATTCCAAAAGGGGCCATTGATGCAGGACTGTTAATTGTATGTGACGTTGGAGTAGTGGAAAAGGAATTTGAGATTGATCTTGGGAAAGTTTGTTGCTACAACAAACTTTCCTCGCATTGTCACATCATGTGGATCAATCAGGTCCCAATCATGTCTCCGGGACCAGAGGCAGGTGTTAACAGCATGATCCGGGTGTCAGCGAAAATGACTTCACGCCGGTGCTGCACAGAGCCAAACAAGCACCGACGTGCATTTACAGGGAGCGGTGGGGAAGCGGTTAAATTCTGCACCGCTGATAAATTTATTGACGTATACACTGCGTTTTTTTTTTTCTGCAGTGTGGGCTTGAGATTTTCTAAATCTCATCCACTTTGCTGCTACTGTTAATGCTGCAGAATTTCCATGCGGAAATTCTGCAGCGTTTACACTATGTGGGAATTCGGCCTTCGGTGCAGACGTTGCCTGCGGTTTTGATATGGGTTTTCTGCACCAAATTACGCAACACGTGCGTGTAGCCTAAGGGCTTATTTAGACAAACGTGCCATACGTCCGTGCAACGCGCGTGCTGTTCACACACCTCACACGGACCTATGTTAGTCTATGGGGTCGTGCAGACTGTGCGGGAGTTTCACACAGCGTGTCTGCTGCATAAAACTCACGACATGTCCTATATTTGTGCATTGGGTGCATGCTACACGAACATTGAAGTCAATGGGTGCGTGAACATCACGCGCACCAGCCGGAAGCATTTCCGTGTGACGTGTGTGGTTCGCGCAACAGCAGTAAAAAGTATGAATGATAACAGAAAAGCACCACGTGCTTTTCTGTTTACAAACATACAAACATAGTGTCATAATGATGGCGGCTGCACGAAAATCACGCAACCACGCATCATATGCTGCTGACACACGGAGCTGTTAAGTACCTTTTGCACACGCTCGTGTAAATCCGGCTTAAAAGTTACTTTTTATATTATTTTGACCAGTGTGTTCCCTCTGTGAATATAATATGAGAGTTGCATTTCTCAGTTAACACATACTGTTTTCCTTATATACAGGCCCCTCACACATCAGATTTAAAAAAATGCGGCTATGTTAGGAAGGCCAAACCTGGCTGCGGTGGTAAGGGTTTAAAAAGGCACATGCATCTAAATAAATTTGGCACATCTATGGCTGTCAGAAATTCGTTTTTACAGCTGCTGTGAGCAGGCACATATTTTCACCATAATTTATGCCTATTTCTTTATAAATGTTAGTAAAGCTGTTGCTCCATTCTCACTTCTTGCACCAGTTTTTAAAAAGTGGTGAGAGCAGTGAAATGTACCGAATATAACTTGACAAAATTTGCAACTTAATGCCACAATACTGCCATAAAGTCATTAATAGATTCCCCCCTGTAACTTTTATATCTTCTCTAAAAATAATTTAATAGAATAGCAAAAAAACGGGATAAACGGCGCTGCTTATGTAAAGTACGGTTTATTGGAAAGGATGCTACGCGTTTCGGCGCCGGACCGGCGTCTTCATCAGGCATGTCGCAGGGTTAAAAGACACATGTATATATACCCAATACCACAGGGTAAATGACAGACTGATTGGACCAGTTCGGACAAGCCTCCTGGTCCAAAACCGCCAAAACAGCAGGTCAAAGTTCAGCAATAAAAAAATAATATTTTTTTTTAGAACCAACAGTAAAACAAAGCAATACATCATATGACAGGGAATAACAATATGCAGCAATGTGATTTAAATAGGTACATCGACAATAAGACAGATATTTCTAAGAACCTGTCTCGAAATGCCGAATTACAAAAGGGATAATAGCAATTCAAATCAAATAAGGATGAACTGTACATGGAAGTACCACCAAGTAGTTTACGATAATAAAACTAAAAGCATTACCAAAATCCATACGTGAAAGAAGCAAAGAAAGACATCGGCCGTTGTATGTTGCCAGGAAACACATACACAATAGGATCCGGAAGCGGTGCAGCGGTCTCAGTGGAACGCATGGTGGAGCGTTGTCAGGGAGACCACTGTCAACACTATCCCGGAAGTGAAGCGCAATGATACGCATGATGGACCGCAAAAGCGGGTGACATGCTGGGGTAAAAAAAACAGGATTACCTGATTGATATTAAAATTTACAAACGAAGAGTTTAAAGGAAATAATAAAGGACCTAACCAGGGGACATTAAAACAATTAGGACGGCAATACTAGATACAGTGGCCGGGAACATTCAATGTCGATTAGGACATGAACAGACTTTAAATAATTAATTAATAGATAGTAATAGAGCATATCAAACCGTAGAAAATAGTATGACATAACTCAGCTAATACCAATACTCATAAAATCAAAATTACATAGCACAATAATAATAACATAACTACATAAAGCAAAAATAAAAGGGTTATTATATGATAGCAATAAAACGCTTATAAGAAGCTAAATCTAAAAGAAACAATTAAATTAATAGTCAGGACTTCAACATCATTATTCCAATACAGAAATATGGTTAAAAAGCAAGGTCAACAGTTACACAAACATAAAATCATCAATCCAGTGCGGACTCTGTAATATCATTAAGACCATTGGGATATAACGTTCCTAGTTTGTATATCCAGAAATTTTCCCTTTGTTTTAGTCTGGTAAACCTATCGGGTATATCAATAGGTATTCTCTCAATAGGAGTTACAGTAATAGTGCCAAAGTTACAGTTGTGTACAGCGGCACAGTGACGGGATACACTATGTTTATCGAAACCAGTCCTAACATTAAATCTGTGCTTGTTAATCCTATTTCTGAGGGTTTGGGTAGTACGACCCACGTATTGACGGTCACATGTGCATTGTAGTAGGTATATTACATAGTCACTCCCACAGTTGAGGAAGTTTTTAATCGGGAAACTTTCATTAGTATTTACCGATATAAAATTAGTTATTTTGTTCGCAATGTTGGAGCAACAGAGGCATCTTGGTTTGCCGCAACGATATGAGCCATTAGATGTTATCATTACTTTCTGAGGGTCATAATTGATTTTCCGTAATCTACTGGGTGCAATTAAATTTCTCAATGTTTTAGCCCTTCTATAAGTAATCTTGGGTCTAGTAGGAAGAATACTTTTCATATATTGGTCGTTCTTAAGAATGTGCCAATGTTTAATAAGTGTGGAACTAATTAATTTACTTCCTTTGTTAAAAGTAGTAATAAAATTGCAATTGAAATCTGTGGATTTCCCTGTACGAGCACTAGGATTAATGCACTCTAATTGTGTTAATGTCTTTGCTCTAGATTCTGCTCCCATAATCAGGCTGGTTGGGAAGTTTTTTTGTTCTTTTTAATAAATTACATTCAGTCGAGAAATCTTTGTCATTGGTACAGTTCTTTCTTATTTGCCTGAATTGGCCAAAGGGTACGTTTTTTAGCCAAGGTTGGTAATGTGCACTTTTAAAATCCAGATAACTGTTCACGTCTACTCCTTTAAAATGTGTTTTAGTGCTAATGAGGTGGCCATTTTTCATAATTGTAAGATCTAGGAAGTCAATATGTTCACGGGAAGATGTGTGTGTGAAAGAGATACCATAGTTGTTGTCATTAAGGTGCTCAATAAAATCTGAAATAACTGTTGCCTCACCTTTGATAATAAAAAAGGGGTCATCGATATACCGTTTATAAAATATAATATTGTCCCTAAATTTATCATTACCATAAATATAAAAATCTTCAAAAGCCCCCCATGTACAGGTTGGCGTACGATGGGGCAAATCTTGACCCCATCGCACAGCCCTTTATCTGCCTATAGAAACTCCCTTCAAATGTAAACACATTATGTTGAAGTATAAAATCAATGCACTCCATTAAAAAGTTGATCTGATTGTTCGGTAATCGTGGATCAGAAATTAGGTAGGTTTGAGATGCCTGCATACCAAGGTCATGTGGGATGTTTGTGTATAATGATGACACATCTGCTGTTAAAAACCAAAGATCCGTAAAATCATGGATGGTTTGCAAGTGTAAAAGCTCTCTAATTAGATCAGTTGAGTCTGTAAAATGGGACGGTAATTTAGACACATGTGTTTGGAGATGGATATCTATAAAGTGGGACAGATTACTTGTAAGAGACCCTACTCCTGATATGTTGGGTCTACCAGGGGGATTAGATAGGGATTTATGAACCTTAGGTAAATGATAGAGGAATGGTGTAGTAGGAAATGGAACAGTTAAAAATAATTTTTCTTTTTTATTTAAAATCTGATCCCTGAAAGCGGTTTCAATAAGATTTTTATATTTAGTTTGAAAAAAGGGTATTGGATTACATTGCAGTTTCTCATAATAGTTTGTATCAGACAGTAATCTATAGGCCTCATTGGTGTAATCCAACTGATCCTGAATAATAATCCCACCACCTTTATCTGCGGACCGTATAACAATTTGGTGGTTCTTTTGGAGGTTCTTTAATGAAATACGCTCAGATCGCGTAAGGTTATCCAGAGAATGTATGGGTTGCTCTATTGTTTTAAGATCATTACTGACCAGATTATAAAAAGTTTCGAGAGCCGGTCCACGGTGGTGGAGGGGATAGAACGTAGACCTAGGCCGAACATCTACACTGATAGGCTTAGGGGAATGGGAGGATGATGAGACCATGGAGTGTGGGAGCTCAGGTAGAGAGTTTTTGGGTGCTAGTGCAAAATGTCGTAAGAGTGTTAGTTTACGCATAAACCTATAAGGCTGGGTTCACACGACCTATTTTCAGACGTAAACGAGCCGTATTATGCCTCGTTTTACGTCTGAAAATAGTGCTACAATACGTCGGTAAACATCTGCCCATTCATTTGAATGGGTTTGCCGACGTACTGTGCAGACGACCTGTTATTTACGCGTCGTCGTTTGACAGCTGTCAAACGACGACGCGTAAAAATACAGCCTCGTCAAAAGAAGCGCAGGACACTTCTTTGGACGTTTTTGGAGCTGTTTTCTCATAGACTCCAATGAAAACAGCTCCAAAAACGGACGTGAAAAACGCAGCGAAAAATGCGAGTTGGTCAAAAAACGTCTGAAAAGCAGGGTCTGTTTTCCCTTGAAAACAGCTCTGGATTTTCAGACGTTTTTGGTCACTACGTGTGCACATACCCTTAAGGTCCATAAAAATTTCGAAACCATCGGGAGAGGTAGTGGGGCAAAAAGAAAGGCCCTTGGACAGTAAACTCGTCTCATCAGTGTTAAGATTATATTTGGATAGATTAAACAGTTTGATTGTTTCTGTCTGTGCTTTTTTGGAAGCAGGGGGGGGCTTGCGTCTGCCCCCTCTGCATACTCTGGTTCTTCCTCCAGTTTTCTTTTTATTGTAATCTTTTGTATCCTTGGAAAAAAGGCAGTGATGGTTTGGGATTTTGGACTTTTTAAAATAGGCAGAAGAATATCTTGTGATCGGGAAATCTGAGTGATCGGGGGTCTGGTGAACTGTGATGGGAGTCCTAAAAAAGAAACTGTTCCTATGGTATTATCAAAAATGGGTTCTAAACCATCCGTAGTCATGTTAAATGGATATGTCACCGTATGTAAATTGTCCAAAGGGACCGGGTTGTCATGTACAGAAATGTTCAACAAGCATGCTGGGAAAGGTGATGCAACATCAATGTCAATAGAATCATTAAATACAGGGGATTCAAAAAATAAATCAGAAGTAAGACTAGGCGGAGTGTCAGGGATGAGGTTAAATAATTTAAGATGAGCGTCCAAATTGGCGGACTTGAATGCATGTTGGGGTATTTGTCCCAATTGGTTATTATTTTTTGACATATTTTTGGTATTCGTGGTAGTAGAATTCACAGGAACTATACGATTAGTGGGATTGGAATATTGGGACAGCGCATGGCCGGTAGGAATCTAGACTGGTACAGACTTATAGATAAGGGCCATGGGTTTCGTATTCGAACTGATGTGATCACATGTGCCATTATCTTTATTCAAATTGGCTGTGGTAAGTGTGTTCAAATTTGTGCTTAAAGAGGCTCGGTCACCAGATTTTGCAACCCCTATCTGCTATAGCAGCAGATAGGCGCTGCAATGTAGATTACAGTAACATTTTTATTTTTAAAAAACGAGCATTTTTGGCCAAGTTATGACCATTTTTGTAGTTATGCAAATGAGGCTTGCAAAAGTCCAAGTGGGTGTGTTTAAAAGTAAAAGTCCAAGTGGGCGTGTATTATGTGCGTACATGGGGGCGTTTTTAATACTTTTTCTAGCTGGGCGCTCTGATGAGAAGTATCATCCACTTCTCTTCTGAACGCCCAGCTTCTGGCAGTGCAGACACAGCCGTGTTCTCGAGAGATCACGCTGTGATGTCACTCACAGGTCCTGCATCGTGTCAGACGAGCGAGGACACCGGCACCAGAGGCTACAGTTGATTCTGCAGCAGCATCAGCGTTTGCAGGTAAGTAGCTACATAGGATAAGTCTATGAGAGGAGTATCAGGTTTATTTTTATAATTATTATAACGGTCCATGAGCGGACGTATGGTGGGAGGGGGTTTGGAGGTCCAATCCCCCAACTTGTTGTCAACATAATCATCTCTATCTCGTTTGAGTTTTTTCATTTTTCTGTTAATGGTATCTTTTTCAAATACATGCAGACGTTCAATAGTAGATAGTTCCAATTTTTTGTAATCTGGAAAATCAGAAAAACAACTTAACTGCTCACTCAGGTCCTCTATAGTTCTAAACAGACCAGCACAAATGTCAAATCTTTTTTTGTGCAGACATTTGAGAAGCCCTGCATTGCTCAATTCCAGAGCTTTTAACCATTCAGTAAAGAAATCAGTATCATTCAGATATGGGGTATTAAAGCAGACCCTGAGGCCCCTAGGGGCTATTTTTTCTGACAAATAAATGTCCAAGAATCGACAGTCAATGCTTAAGAAGGATTCCTCTTTCAATAAATCCTCCAATTGCAGGAACAAGTTAGTCATTTTCTTCATTTCCTCAATATTGGTTTGTTTTTTTTTCAAGCACAGTCCGATCCCCATGGGAATCCATTGCTGTCAATTGTGTGAAAAGACAATCATGAGTGGTAGCTCTTTCTCTGATGAAGTCCATCATGAAAAAAGAGGTATTGGTTGTTAATCGGAGTAATAGTTGAAGGTAGAACCCGGAGTAATAGTTGAAGGTAAAACAGAGGCTGCCAGTGTCAGAGGGTCTCCAGCACGGTTATCCTTAAATTCATGCAGGGCAAGAGTGCACAGAGTACCTCATACAGGGAAATCCACAGATTTCAATTGCAATTTTATTACTACTTTTAACAAAGGAAGTAAATTAATTAGTTCCACACTTATTAAACATTGGCACATTCTTAAGAACGACCAATATATGAAAAGTATTCTTCCTACTAGACCCAAGATTACTTATAGAAGGGCTAAAACATTGAGAAATTTAATTGCACCCAGTAGATTACGGAAAATCAATTATGACCCTCAGAAAGTAATGATAACATCTAATGGCTCATATCGTTGCGGCAAACCAAGATGCCTCTGTTGCTCCAACATTGCGAACAAAATAACTAATTTTATATCGGTAAATACTAATGAAAGTTTCCCGATTAAAAACTTCCTCAACTGTGGGAGTGACTATGTAATATACCTACTACAATGCACATGTGACCGTCAATACGTGGGTCGTACTACCCAAACCCTCAGAAATAGGATTAACAAGCACAGATTTAATGTTAGGACTGGTTTCGATAAACATAGTGTATCCCGTCACTGTGCCGCTGTACACAACTGTAACTTTGGCACTATTACTGTAACTCCTATTGAGAGAATACCTATTGATATACCCGATAGGTTTACCAGACTAAAACAAAGGGAAAATTTCTGGATATACAAACTAGGAACGTTATATCCCAATGGTCTTAATGATATTACAGAGTCCGCACTGGATTGATGATTTTATGTTTGTGTAACTGTTGACCTTGCTTTTTAACCATATTTCTGTATTGGAATAATGATGTTGAAGTCCTGACTATTAATTTAATTGTTTCTTTTAGATTTAGCTTCTTATAAGCGTTTTATTGCTATCATATAATAACCCTTTTATTTTTGCTTTATGTAGTTATGTTATTATTATTGTGCTATGTAATTTTGATTTTAGGAGTATTGGTATTAGCTGAGTTATGTCATACTATTTTCTACGGTTTGATATGCTCTATTACTATCTATTAATTATTTAAAGTCTGTTCATGTCCTAATCGACATTGAACGTTGCCGGCCACTGTATCTAGTATTGCCGTCCTAATTGTTTTAATGTCCCCTGGTTAGGTCCTTTATTATTTCCTTTAAAATCTTCGTTTGTAAATTTTAATATGAATCATAAATTTATTTTTTTTATTTTTTTTAATTGCTGAACTTTGACCTGCTGTTTTGGCGGTTTTGGACCAGGAGGCTGGTCTGAACTGGTCCAATCAGTCTGTCATTTACCCTGTGGTATTGGGTATATATACATGTGTCTTTTAACCCTGCGACATGCCTGATGAAGACGCTGGTCCGGCGCCGAAACGCGTAGCATCCTTTCCAATAAACCGTACTTTACATAAGCAGCGCCGCTTATCCCGTTTTTTGCTATTCTATTATATTACGTTGGCATCTCCACGGGAGTTGCGTCTGGGATTGGCAGCAGCTTATCAATACAAATTACATGCCGGTAATTTGCCACTGAACAGGTGAGCATTTATGTACCTTTTGCTCCTTTAAACTATTGATTCCGCTACTTGGCGCCGTGTTTTTTTGCTCTTTTCTCTAGTACTAAAAATAATTTAACGTACGTTAAACCCTTTATTACAGTTATTTATCTGGAAACAATCATAAAAAAAAAAAAGTTCTATAAATTCATTAAAAGTATTATATTCAGTTAAAACAAGGATAATTTTGAAACCGGTAAAATCTCAATTTGTGATAAGGGATTTACTGTGAAGCAATTCTGAAAGAAATAAAATCATAGAGATTAGCACACTCTTAGCCAAACATCTCCTGGGACGCATAAGTCATGTAGATAAAGCCATCTTCATCCTTTTGGTCCCTGTACAATTCAGACATTGTGAAGGACATACTGACAAGATTCTTCTCATTCACCAGAATATAAAAGGCTTGTGTTGCAGATAAATCCATTCGGTTTCTGACAGGAAAAAAAAAAAGTTAGCATAATATGATCCTCAGCAAAGTCAATATGAACATTTTTCCATGCTTCTAGAGAAAGGTAGCAAAAAGACAGTTTGATGACACATGTAAATATTGTATTATTTGAATGTGGTTTGTGGTAATAAAATATTCAATTAGTTAGGGCTTTTCAGTCAATTACGACACCTTTATCTACACGTATTGTTTGAATAAACATCAGATAACTATATGTCCACATGTTAAAAATATATGTTTTTAAATAGAATGTCCTTCATGTGTTACACGACTGTAGCCTTACAAGTCTGAACCAGTGATCCACTCAAATATTCAGAGCACCACTTTCTGGCCGCTGTGTTTATCTTCAATAATGGCCAGAGAGGGAGGTCATCTGTTCTGTGCCCCACGGCAGCATCTGGAAACGGGGCCAATTTGGAAACTTTAAGTAGATTACAAATGTATTTACATTCATAAGTTAAATACATGTTTTAACTCAGAATACCCCTTTCACTCCTTCCCACAAATGGGCGTTACTGTACACCTTTTTTAGCGGTGCGTTCCCACAATTGGGCGTACAGTATCGCCCTGAGGATAAAGCGGGCACAGGAGCTGTGCACGCTTCATCTTCAGCAGGTGTCTGCTGTAATATGCAGCCAACATCCCACTGCAATGGCGGCGATCACATTTATCTCCGATCACCGCCGTTTAACCCCTTAAATGCTGCTGTCAATAGCGACAGCGCATTTAAGTGATTGACAGAGAGGGAGGGAGCTCCCACTGTACCCAGTTGGGCCCTTGCGAAAAATCGCTGGGTGTCGATGGTTGCTGTGGCAAGCAGGAGGCCTAGCAACAGCTTCCTGATTGCCAGGTACGGAAGCCAATTAGGTCCTGCTCGAGGCAGGACATAATAGGTTTGTCAGTTGTAAAACGACAGTTACAATACACTGCACTACATTAGTGCAGTGTATTGTACTGGGGGATCAGAAGATCAGATCTTCAACTCCCATAGTAGTTAAAAAAATGTTTTAGAAAAATAATAAAATTGCCGTTTCCCTGATCAAGTCCATTATAACTAGAAAAAAAAAATACACATAGTATCGCCGCGTTCGTATCGGCCTGACCTATAGAAATGTTGTGTTATTGATCCCGCACGGTGAACACCGTAAAAAATGAACAAACCATGGCAAAATTTCCTTTTTTGGTCACATTTTTTTGGGGGGAAATAAAGGAATAAAGTGATCAAAAAGCCGCAAGTACCCCAAAATGGCAACAATAAATACTATTGTTTGTCATGCAAAATACGAGCCCTCAGACAGCTCAGTCGACAAAAAAAAAGAAAGAAAAAAAAAAGTTCTGGCTCTTAGGATATGGTGACACTAAATTATTTTTTTATTTAGAAAAAAAAAAAATAAAGGTGTTTGTGTAAAATGTAGTGAAACAGTTAAACTATAGACATTTGGTATTGCCGCAATCGTATCAAACTGCAAAATAAAGTAAAAACATGTTGTTTAGACTGCACAGAGAACGCCGTTAAAAAATTATAAAAAACAGTTAAAGAATTATTTTTTTTGGTCCCCTCACCTCCCAAAAAATTAAATAAAGAACAAAAAAAAAAAAAAAAAATCACGCACTCACACAACTAGTCAATGGAAAAATAAAAAAAGTTATGACTCTGAGAACGCAATAATTAGAGATGAGCGAACTGGGACAAACGATCCCGGTTTCGGTCTGAACTTCGGGAAAAGTCAGGTTCGCAGCGAATCCGAACTTCAGCGGGTTCGGCCGAACCCGGCTACATTTTGGGGCCTGCCACATGTTAGATGTAAAATGGAGGATTTCACAATATCACCTGACATCAGGCTACCCCATAATGCCTTGCAAACGGCTCTCCCAGCCAATCGGGAGGCAGCATAGGGGCGGGCTCAAGCCTGCAATAAAAGTCTATGCACGGAGCTCAGCGGCCATTTTAGAGACAGGAGCTGTAGGGATAGCATCTCTGTGCAGTAAGGGAAAGCTTTAGGAATCTAAAAGGCAGGAATCCAGCAATCGAAGGGGCTCATCCACTACTCAGCCGGTGTGTGAATATGCTTTTATAAGGGGCTCATCCCAGCTGCATCCAACTTGCAATACAGGCAGGCTTTGTAGTACTACAACGCCCAGCATTCCCTGAGTCAGTGCACAGTGGCTGATAGAAATTCTCAATCATTGCCATTTGCCAAGCCAGTGTGTGAATACGCTTTTAGAAGGGGCTCATCCCCGGCCGTTAACATAACAAACAAATAACAATCCAACTTGCAATACAGGCAGCCTTTGTAGTAGACATAGTACTACAATGCCCAGCATTCCCTGAGTGCACCGTGGAGTGGCTCATTCATAGCCATTTGCCAAGCCAGTGTGAATATGCTTTTAGAAGGGGCTCATCCCCCGGGTTTTAATTCAACTTGATGCACTCCAGCAGTGAAATGTCTGGTAAAAAAAAAAAAGGTTGTGAAAGGATGGGGTAGAGGAAAAAACACCCATGCCGTGTCCTCTTCCAGTCCAAATGTTGGATCTGTTGATGACAGACCCAGTACCAGCATTTGTGGCACAAGACATGTGCCCAGTTCCACTAGTAGCAGCAGCCATGTGCCTGCTGGTAGTAGTAGCAGTATCAGCAAGCCAGACTTGTCCATCTCCTCCGGTGGGCGGGTTACTTTAGACAATACGGCCATTGTGGACTGGTTGGCTGGCTAGCGGTCATCTCAGCAGGAAGACTCTGACGATCTGGCTTCAAGCCAAGTTTCGTTGGATTCCAGATCCTCTACTATTCCTTGGCACAGTGACAGTAGTAATATGGGTATTTCTAGCATTTCCATTCTATCATCTATGTCTTCACTCCCCCTTCCTAGCAGGAAGCCATCTTTCCTGAGAGTCCTAAGAGACATCTCCTCGGGTCCGAAGGAAGATACTGAACAACATAGTGATGATGAGGATTTGTTTTCCGCGAGTCAGCCAACGGAGTGTGTTGCGGCGGTGGTGGAGGTGGAAGCGGTGTCCGAGACGCATAGCTGTGGTAGTGGGGGTGTTGGTGGTGGTAGCAGACGCAGTAATGAGGGGGGCATGGAGCCCGCCAAGATGTCACATCACATTCACAACACAGTGACAGAAGTGGCGGGCATGATGAGGAGGGCTATGATGATGATGTTGTTTTAGACAGGACGTGGGAACCAGGTGACGAGGTGATGACGGCGTCAGAGGAGGAGGGTAGTAGTGGCGGCACTGGCAGTGATAAACAGCCAAGCCGAGGTAGGGGCAGAAGTCAATCTGCAAAACAATGCAGCGGTAGGGTCAGCTCAGGATGCTGATGCTGGTGTAGGCTCCCGAAAAAAGCCTGCCAGACAAGGGGCAAGCTCGGGTGGTGGTGGTGGACGTGGTACTACCTCTTTACGGTACTGCCGTGTGGAAATTTTTCTGTACCTTCCCGGAGGACACAAACATGGCACAGTGCCGTATCTGCAAGCAGAAAGTAAGGCGTGGGCAGGGCAGCAATGTAGGAACTACCGCTCTACGTAAACACATGGAGCGGCATCACAAGGCCATGTGGGACAATCGACATGCCCCACCATCATCATGTACATCTAATGAAGACCCCTCTTCCGCTGCTGCTCAGAGTCCTTGTCATCTAATTAGTAGCCAGGCCTTATCCACCATGTCGTTGTCATCATCATCATTACTGTCATCTAGTGCTCCTCCTACGTCCCGTCAGTTGTCCATTACGGAATCGTTGTCCAATAAGCAACAATATATACCCAGTCATCCACTTGTCGTGCGGCTTCATTCACACCTGGCTAAGTTGTTGGTGGTGCAGTCGCTGCCGTACCGCCTGGTCGACTCCGCCGGCTTCAAGCAATTGATGGCGTGCGCTCAGCCTAGGTGGCGAATACCTAGCCGCCATTACTTCTCCAAAACAGTTGTCCTTGCCTTGCACAAGCACGTGGAGGAAAAGATGGGCCAGTCCTTGCAATTATCCGTGTGCAGCAGGGTACATGCCACCGTCGACACGTGGAGCAGCAACTATGGGCAGGAACAGTACATGTCTTTCACGGCCCACTGGGTCAATATTTTGCAGTCCGATGCACCACCGCAGCAATGCCAGGCATTACCACCTCCACGCTTGTATCTTTCTGGTTCAACTCCGGATACCAGGCGGATACCAGGCGCCTACCATCCTCCTACTCCTCCACCTCCTCCTTGCCCTCCACAATGGAGGTCTTCCCGTCCCCGACAGGACACAGCGTATCTTCCACTCCTCCTACCTCCTCTTTTCATAGGTGCAAGGTGAAGAGCCACATTGCTGTCTTACACCTGCTGAGCCTGGGCGAGAAAAGCCACACAGGGCAGGAGCTGCTGCTGTGCATCAAGGAGGAAATGGCACGCTGGCTGTCTCCTCTGAAACTCACACTGGGCAATGATGTCTCTGATAACGGGAAGAACGTTGTGGCTGCACTGCGTCTAGGTCACCTGACACACGCTCCTTGCATGGCACATGTGATCAATCTGGTCATAACACACTTCTTAAAGTCATATGTTGGTTTGAAGGGTGTGCTGGCCATGTCCAGGAGGGTTTGTGTTCGCTTTAGACGTTCGTATGCATTTAAGCATGCCCTCCTGGACTTGCAGCGTCAAAACAATCTCCCAGAACACAGCCTGATTTGCGACGTTCCAACACGCTGGCATTCCACCCTGCACATGTTGGACCGTCTGTACGAACAGTGGAAAGCCGTGAATGATTTCCTGATGCAGCAGACGGGCAGCGTTTGGAGCCAGTGTAATTTCGAGCTCAGGCATTGGCAGCTGGTTAGAGACGCATGTCGCGTTTTGAGGCCCTTTGAAGAGGCCACACGATTTGTGAGCCGTGACGCTAGCGGAATGAACGATGTTATGCCGCTGATATTCATTATGGAGCAAACGCTCACAGCGATGATTCAGCAAAGGATTGAGGAAGGATCACATCTGGCTATGGATGTTGAGGAGGAGGAGGAGGAGGAGGAGGAGGAAACAGGACCTGAAGAGGAGCTGGATTTGGAGATGGAATCACAGGAAGGGATAGGGGGAAGAGGCAGCCGCACAACATGACAGTGATGGTGATGACGAGTCTGACGACGACCTTGATGACGGACAACCATGGCAGTATGGGGCGGAGATGGAACCAACCGGGCCCTCTGAAACGCTGGCCAGGATGGCGAGCTGTATGCTTCGTTACTTGCGCGCTGACTGTCGTATTGTTAGCATGAAGCAAGGAGATGAGTACTGGATAGCCACACTTTTAGACCCTCGGTATAAAGCCAGAATGGGGGAGTTTTTTGCGCCTTCCGAAAGGGAGGCAAAATTGGCTTATTATCGAGAGAAGCTATGCAGCCAGCTTGTCACGGCTTTCAAAACGGCAAACACCTGCTGCAAGCATGTCTGACCGGGGGGCCACTCTCCGCTCCCCACTGTATCATCGTTCCACCGTCTCTGGCAGAGCTACCTCTGCAATAGGCGGCAGCAGCGGCAGCCAATTCAGTTTGGAAAATATGACAACATTTTTACATCCAATACCCCGACCTGACACACATCGTACTCACCAAAGGGATATTCACCATCACCAGGTGCAGCACCTAAACAACCAGGTTCACTCGTACCTGGACTGTGCCCTTTCTCCGTCAGAAATGCTGATCCAAGACCCCATGGACTTCTGGGCCAGCAGATTGGATCATTGGCAAGAACTGGCCCAGTTTGCCATGGGTGTACTGTCTTGTCCACCCTCCAGTGTAGCATCATAGAGGGTATTCAGCGTGGCAGGGGGCTTAGTCACCCCTAAGCGAACAAGATTGTCCGCCAACAGCTTGGAAAATCTTGTTTCTGAAAATGAATCAAGCGTGGATCGAGGATTTTAAAACCCCTGTGCCTGATGCCACGGGTTAGATCTGACATTGCTGCTGCCGCCTGCTACCGCCGCCTGCTACTACGGGATTCTGTCCTGTCCACTCTTTTTTTAATGTGCCGCTGTTGGTGCTGCTACTACTTCTACCACCAATCCACCCCCAGTGCCGTCTGCTACAAGCAGGCCTGCCCCACCGCAGGGCTTTGTCCTGTGACTATCCAGTGTCTTTTAATGTGCTGCTACTACTACTACCACCCTTGCTGTCCGTTGGCTACCTCTACTACCACCAATACACCTCCACTGCCGTCTGCTACAAGCAGGCCTGGAGGGCTTGTGAAAAGCCATTGCTTGTTGCTTTTACATGCATGTATGGATGAACCCCGGCAGGCATCTGCCAATAAAAAGGGTATATTTTTGGAGGGCTTGTCAAAAGCCATTGCTTGTTGCTTTTACATCCATGTATGGATGAACCCCGGCAGGCATCTGCCTATAAAAAGGGTAAATTTTTGGAGGGCTTGCACTCAAAAGCCATTGCTTGTTGATTTTACATTCCATCCATGTATGGATGAACCCCGGCAGGCATCTGCCAATAAAAAGGGTAAATTTTTGGAGGGCTTGTGAAAAGCCATTGCTTGTTGCTTTTACATCCATGTATGGATGAACCCCCGGCAGGCATCTGCCAATAAAAAGGGTATATTTTTGGAGGGCTTGTGAAAAGCCATTGCTTGTTGCTTTTACATTCCATCCATGTATGGATGAACCCCGGCAGGCATCTGCCAATAAAAAGGGTACATTTTTGGAGGGCTTGTGAAAAGCCATTGCTTGTTGCTTTTACATCCATGTATGGATGAACCCCGGCAGGCATCTGCCAATAAAAAGGGTATATTTTTGGAGGGCTTGTCAAAAGCCATTGCTTGTTGCTTTTAAATCCATGTATGGATGAACCCCGGCAGGCATCTGCCTATAAAAAGGGTAAATTTTTGGAGGGCTTGCACTCAAAAGCCATTGCTTGTTGATTTTACATTCCATCCATGTATGGATGAACCCCGGCAGGCATCTGCCAATAAAAAGGGTAAATTTTTGGAGGGCTTGTGAAAAGCCATTGCTTGTTGCTTTTACATCCATGTATGGATGAACCCCCGGCAGGCATCTGCCAATAAAAAGGGTATATTTTTGGAGGGCTTGTGAAAAGCCATTGCTTGTTGCTTTTACATTCCATCCATGTATGGATGAACCCCGGCAGGCATCTGCCAATAAAAAGGGTACATTTTTGGAGGGCTTGTGAAAAGCCATTGCTTGTTGCTTTTACATCCATGTATGGATGAACCCCGGCAGGCATCTGCCAATAAAAAGGGTATATTTTTGGAGAGCTTGTCAAAAGCCATTGCTTGTTGCTTTTAAATCCATGTATGGATGAACCCCGGCAGGCATCTGCCTATAAAAAGGGTAAATTTTTGGAGGGCTTGCACTCAAAAGCCATTGCTTGTTGATTTTACATTCCATCCATGTATGGATGAACCCCGGCAGGCATCTGCCAATAAAAAGGGTAAATTTTTGGAGGGCTTGTGAAAAGCCATTGCTTGTTGCTTTTACATCCATGTATGGATGAACCCCCGGCAGGCATCTGCCAATAAAAAGGGTATATTTTTGGAGGGCTTGTGAAAAGCCATTGCTTGTTGGTTTTACATTACATCCATGTATGGATGAACCCCAGCAGGCATCTGCCAATAAAAAGGGTAAATTTTTGGAGGGCTTGTCAAAAGCCATTGCTTGTTGCTTTTACATCCATGTATGGATGAACCCCGGCAGGCATCTGCCTATAAAAAGGGTAAATTTTTGGAGGGCTTGTGAAAAGCCATTGCTTGTTGCTTTTACATCCATGTATGGATAAACCCCCGGCAGGCATCTGCCAATAAAAAGGGTATATTTTTGGAGGGCTTGTGAAAAGCCATTGCTTGTTGCTTTTACATTCCATCCATGTATGGATGAACCCCGGCAGGCATCTGCCAATAAAAAGGGTAAATTTTTGGAGGGCTTGTCAAAAGCCATTGCTTTTTGCTTTTACCACCTTATATGTATGAACCCTGGCAGGCATCTGCCGCCAAAAATGGTTCATTTTTGTACCTTTTTTAACAATGCATTAAGCATACAACATGCACAAGTGCAGTGGTTTCTGTTAGTTATCACCGTGTCCCATCCGTTTTCCTATAGCCATACATGTTGGCGTAACTTTGACACTAACTTTGCCTTAAAGACGGCTCAAAAGTACTTGGATACACTCATGGGTGACCTAAGAGAGTGTTATACAGGGCTTTAAACAGTGTTATACATGATTTTTAGGGGCTTTCTTGTATTACAGGTTCGGTCAGAACTAGTTCGGTCCGAATCAAACTTTTTCATGAAATTCGGCGAACCAGCCGAACCGAACTTTTCATAAGTTCACTCATCTCTAGCAATAATGCAAAACGACGGCCCGGACTAATATATGTATGTGCAGCAGTTCACCTAAAACCCCAGGTCATCATTTGCTAGCACCCACTGCATTTACGGGGCCTGACATTTTGTGGTGTTGTGCTACATATGGGGCTAGTAACGAAGTCAAAGATTAGGCAATGCTGGAGTGCGGATATTTTGTACAATACCACTGACACCCTTTAGAAGTGCGACTCCTGCACCCAAAAAAACTGGGATGTGCATAAAGGATTGGTTCAAAGCATACGTCACGATCTTTGGATAATTTTATTATTAATTAACCCCATTATTACATGATCCCATTATGCCCTCCACCCAGCTTACACATGCCTCCACCCACCTCACACATGCCCCGATGCACTTCGCCCAGCTTACACATGCCTCCACATTATAAACTGAAAAACCAGTAAGACCCCAAACAAAAACTACACACCAAAAGCCAAATGGCGCTTCTTCTGGGCTTGGCAGTGTGCCAAAACAGCAGTTTATGACCACATATGGCGTATTACTGTACTCTGGAGAACCCACTTAATTTATGTTGTGTCTCTAAGGTGGCACAATCTGAGCACAACACATTGGGCACTGAAATAGCATTTCTGTGGACAATTGGCAATTTCTGATCTGCAACATCTACTGCGTACTAATTTCTGCAAAAATTGTGGGGTCAAAATTCTCACTACACCTCTTAAAGAATTAATCTAGAGTGTAGTTTCCTAAATGGGGTCACTTCTCGGGGGTTTTCACTGTACTGTTACCTCAGCGCAACATGGCACCAAAAAACAAATTTTGTAAAATCACCACTCCAAAAACTAAATTACACTTTTTAACTTTAGACACTTGCCATGTGCCTAAATAGCAGCTTACTACCACATATGGGGTATTTCCCTACTCAGGAGAAATTGTGTAACAAATTTTGGGGTGTCTTCTCCTGTATTCCTTGTGGAAATGAAAAATGTGCTAAATCTATATATTATTAAAACACCTGAGGGATCAAAATGCTCACTACACCTCTAATGTAATTCATTGAGGGGTATAGTCTACACAATCACACCTGGGACTTTCAACTGTACTGGTACTTCCGAGGTTCTGCAAATGTGTCAAGGCCCCCAGAAACAAATTCAGCAAAATCTGAGCTGCAAAATCCAAATGCCACACCTTCCCTTCTAAGCCCTGCCATGGGTCCAAACAGCAGTTTATTACCACGTATTTTCGCAATTGGGAGAAATTGCGTTACAAATGTTGGGGTGCATTTTCTCCTTTATTCCTTGCCAAAAAACGAAATAAAAAAAAATAAAAAATAAAATAAAAAAAATAGAAAATTCTACGTTTTCCAGAGGGAAAAAAAAAAAAGATTTTCATTTTCACAGACTTAGGCCTGATTTACACGAGCGTGTGGGTTTTGCACACGCAAAAAACGCGTCGTTGTGTGCGCAAAAGGCACTTAACAGCTCCGTGTGTCATCAGCGTATGATGCGCTGCTGCGTGATTTTTGCACAGCCGCCATCATTATGACACTCCGTTTGAATGTAAACAGAAAAGCACCATGTGCTTTTCTGTTTACATTCAGAGTTTGACAGCTGTTGCGCGAATCACGCAGTTTGCACGGAAGTGCTTCCGTGCGGCATGCATGGTTTCCACGCACCCATTAACTTCAATGGGTGTGTGATGCGCGAACAGCGCACAAAGATAGGACAGGTCGTGAGTTTTACGCAACGCACTCGTGCTGCGCAAAATTCACGCACTGTCTGCACTGCCCCATAGACTAATATAGGTGCGTACGATACGCGTGAAAAGCGCACGCGTATAAATGATGCCTAATTCAAATAAATTTCACAAAAAACTAGGGGGGATATCAAAATGCTAACTATACCCCTAGATAAATCCCCTGAGGGGTGTAGTTTCAATAATGAGGTCACTTTTGGGGGGTTTCCACTGTTTTGACAACACAAAACCCCTTCAAACCTGACATTCCTAAAATATATTCTAATAAAGAGGAGACCACAAAATCCACTAGGTGCTCCTTTGCTTCTGAGGCCTGCGTTTCAGTCCATTAGGACACTAGGGTCACATGTGGGATATTTATAAAAACTGCAGAATATGGGCAATAAATATTGAGATGCATTTCTTGGATAAAACCTTCTGTGTTACAGAAAAAAAAAAATGTATTACAAGTGAATTTTGGCAAAAAAAAATAAATAAAAAAAATAAAATCCCTACTTTGCTTCAATACCTGTGAAATGCCTAAAGCAGGGGCGTAGCTAGGGGGGGGCAGGCGGGGCATGTGCCCCGGGCGCAACCTGGAGGATACGGATAGGGGGCGCCGAAGAGCAGCTGATCGCTGCTGACAGGCGCCCCGTATGTCGGACACCTGCAGCAGCTTAGGAAGAGCCAGGACATTACTGCGTTCTGACTGGGGTCTGTGACGGCCAGGAAGTGGACCAGTCCAGTCACCTGACCTCACGTCAGTGACATGAGGTCAGGGGACAGGTCCACTCCCGTGCTGCAGCCTCCCTGCATCTGCCGCTACTCTGTGCTCTGCCGAGAAGCAGAGAGGAAGCTCCGCCCACACACAGCTCGTCCTGACCTGTCAGCAAGGAGACATGGTGAGTGTCTGTATGTATATGTGTGTGTAATGTGTGTCTCTGTTTGTATGTGTATATGTTACAGTGTGTGTGCGTGTGTGTGTGTCTGAATGTGTTTGTCTCTTACATCTACTACATTATCTGTACTCAGAGTTATCACTGCGTTATCTGTGGTGTTACATAGGACTGCAGGGAACATCTACTACATTATCTGTACTGTGTGCTAAATTACAATCTCAGCTCTGCTACACAGTACAGATAATGTAGTAGCGGTTGCCTGCAGTCCTATGTAACACCACAGATAACACATTGTGCTAAATTACAATCTCAGCTCTGCTACAATGTGTTATCTGTGGTGTTACATAGGACTGCAGGCAACAGCTACTACCTTATCTGTTCTGTGTACATATGTGCCTGTGTGCGTATATATGGGTCTGTTTGTGAATGTGTCTTTGTGCTTGTATATTTGTGCTTTTTATGTATTTGTATATGTTCCTGTCTGTGTATTTATCTGCGTGTATATATATATATGTCTTTGATGTATTTGTATAGGTTCCTGTCTGTGTATTTATCTGCCGGTGTGTGTGTGTGTGTATATGTGTCTGTACGTCTATATATTTACCTGTATGTATATATTCCAGAATGTGTGCATGTATATTTGCCTGTATGTCTAAATATCTATCTTTATGTATGTACAGTATATATGTTCAGGCGAAAACCGTAAAATAGACGCGTAAAATAAAGGCTCGTGGGAACAGAACATCATAATTCCCAATGAAAGCAATGGGCAGATGTTTGTAGGCGCATTAGGGGCTTTTTTTCAGGCGTAATGCGAGGCGTAAAACGCCCAAATTACGTGTGAAACTACTGCGTGTGAACATACCCTAAGTGGTAATAACTTTGGAATGCTTTTAAGTATCCAAGCAATTCGGAGATTGTTTTCTCGTGTACTTTATGTTAGTGGTAAAAATTGGTCGATACATTCAGTGAAAAACACCAAAACAGTAGATTTGCAAAAATGTTAATTTTTCTGAGTTTACATTTATTTGCTTGTAAGACAGATCGTAATACCACACAAAATAGTTACTAGTTCACATTTCCCATATGTCTACTTTATGTTGGCATAGTTATTAAAAGTCCTTTTATTTTTCTAGGACGCTACAAGGCAATTTCTCACAATTTCAAGAAATTTTCCAAAACCTATTTTTTTTTAGGCACCAGTTCAGTTCTGAAATGCCTTTGAGGGGCCTATACATTAGAAATCCCAATAAATTGCCCCATTTTAAAAACTGCACCCCTCAATGTATTTAAAACAGCATATAGAAAGTGGAGGTGAAAGGTACAAAATTATTATTTTTTGCTGAATTTTAATCTATTTTTTTCTGTGACACAGAAGGTTTTACCAGAGAAACACAACTGAATATTTATTGCCCAGGTTCTGCAGTTTTTAGAAATATCCCACATGTGGCCCTAGTGTGCAACTGGACTGAAGCACAGGCCTCAGAAGCAAAGGATCATCTAGTGGATTTTGGGGCCTCATTTTTATTAGAAAATATTTCAGGCACCATGTCAGGTTTGAAGAGGTCTTGTCATGCCAAAACAGTGGAAACACCACCAAGAGAAAGTTTGGCAAACTACACCCCTCAAGGAATTTAGCGAGACATATGGAGCATTTTGACCCCACAGGATTTTTTGCTGAGTATATTGGAATTAGGTAGTGAAAATCAAAATCTACACTTTAGTGGAAAAAACCCAACTAGAAATGTTCAATTTTTACAAGGCATAAGAGGAGAAAAAGCACGCCAATATTTGAAAAGCAATTACTCCCAATTATGGCAACTCCCCAAATGTTGTCAAACAGCTGTTTGGACACACGGCAGAGCTCAGAAGAGAAGGAGCAATATGTGTCTTTTAGGCCGGATTTACACGAGCGTGTGCGTTCTGCGCACGCAAAAAACACGGCGTTTTGCGTGCACAAAAGGCACTTAACAGTGTGTCATCAGCGTATGATGCGCGGCTGAAAGATTTTCGCGCAGCCGCCATCATTATGACTAGAGATGAGCGAACCGGGACAACCGAACCCGGTTTCGGTCCGAACATCGTGAAAAGTTCGGTTCGCAGCGAATCCGAAATTCTCCATTTGCCAAGCCAGTGTGTGAATAAGCTTTTAGAAGGGGCTCACCCCCGTTGCATGGGTTAACATAACAATACAACTTGCAATACAGGCAGCCTTTGTAGTACTACAACGCCCAGCATTCCCCGACTGACTGGCTCCTTATGAGTCACTGATTTTCCGCCAGTCCGAATAACAATTTAAAAAAGGGCCTCATTTCTGTTTAAGGGTTTAATTCAACGTGCTAATTAGGTACAGCCGGTGCCTTTGGTGTTATTATACAAGTCACAGCATACACTGACTGCCACCTATTCACAGTCACTTATTTTCAGCCAGTCCAAATAAAATTTTATAAGGGCCTCATTCCGATAAGTAGGGGGAAGGGGTTTTGATTCAACTTGCTGCACTCCAGCACAGCAGTGAAATGTCTGGTAAAAAAAAAAGGTTGTGAAAGGACGGGGTAGAGGAAAAAACACCCATGCCATGTCCTCTTCCAGTCCAAATGTTGGATCTGTTGGTGCCAGACCCAGTACCAGCATTTGTGGCACAAGACATGTGCCCAGTTCTACTAGTAGCAGCAGCCGCCATGTGCCTGCTGGTAGTAGTAGCAGTATCAGCAATCCAGACTTGTCCATCTCCTCCGGTGGGCGGGTTACTTTAGACAATACGGCCATTGTGGACTGGTTGGCTGGCTCTCGGTCATCTCAGCAGCAAGACTCCAACGATCTGGCTTCAAGCCAGGTTTCGTTGGATTCCAGATCCTCTACAGTTCCTTGGCACAGTGACAGTAGTAATATGGGTATTTCTAGCGTTTCCATTCTATCATCTATGTCTTCACTCCCCCTTCCTAGCGGGAAGCCATCTTTCCTGAGAGTCCTAAGAGACATCTCCTCGGGTGCGAAGGAAGATACTGAACAACAGTGATAATGATTTGTTTTCCGCGATTCAGCCAACGGAGTGTGTTGCGGCGGTGGAAGCGGTGTCCGAGACGCATAGCTGTGGTAGTGGGGGTGTTGGTGGTGGTAGCAGACGCAGTAATGAGGGGGGCATGGAGCCCGCCAAGATGTCACATCACATTCACAACACAGTGACAGAAGTGGCGGGCATGATGAGGAGGGCTATGATGATGATGTTGTTTTAGACAGGACGTGGGAACCAGGTGACGAGGTGATGACGGCGTCAGAGGAGGAGGGTAGTAGTGGCGGCACTGGCAGTGATAAACAGCCAAGCCGAGGTAGGGGCAGAAGTCAATCTGCAAAACGTTGCAGCGGTAGGGTCAGCTCAGGAGCCGGTGACACTGCTGCTACTGGTGTAGGCTCCCGAAAAAAGCCTGCCAGACAAGGGGCAAGCTCGGGTGGTGGTGGACGTGGTACTACCTCTTTACGGTACTCTGCCGTGTGGCAATTTTTCTGTACCTTCCCGGAGGACGAAAACATGGCACTGTGCCGTATCTGCAAGCAGAAAGTAAGGCGTGGGCAGCGCAGCAATGTAGGAACTACCGCTCTACGTAAACACATGGAGCGGCATCACAAGGCCATGTGGGACAATCGACATGCCCCACCATCATGTACATCTAATGAAGACCCCTCTGCCGCTGCTGCTCCGAGTCCCTGTCTCCTAAGTAGTAGCCAGGCCTTACCCACCATGTCGTTATCATCATCATCATCATCACTGTCATCTAGTGCTCCTCCTACGTCCTGTCAGTTATCCATTACGGAATCGTTGTCCAATAAGCAACAATATATACCCAGTCATCCACTTGTCGTGCGGCTTCATTCACACCTGGCTAAGTTGTTGGTTGTGCAGTCGCTGCCGTACCACCTGGTCGACTCCGCCAGCTTCAAGCAATTGATGGCGTGCGCTCAGCCTAGGTGGCGAATACCTAGCCGCCATTACTTCTCCAAAACAGCTGTCCCTGCCTTGCACAAGCACGTGGAAGAAGAGGTGGGCCAGTCCTTGCAATTATCCATGTGCAGCAGGGTACATGCCACCGTCGACACGTGGAGCAGCAACTATGGGCAGGGACAGTACATGTCTTTCACGGCCCACTGGGTCAATATTTTGCAGTCTGATGCACCACCGCAGCAATGCCAGGCATAATTCACCACCTCCACGCTTGTAGCTTTCTGGTTCAACTCCGGACACCAGGCGCCTACCATCCTCCTCCTCCTACTCCTTGCCCTCCTCAATGGAGGTCTTCCCGTCCCCGACAGGACACAGCGTATCTTCCACTCCTCCTCCCTCCTCTTTCCATTGGTGCAAGGTGAAGCGCCACAACGCTGTCTTACACCTGCTGAGTCTGGGTGAGAAAAGCCACACAGGGCAGGAGCTGCTGCTGTGCATCAAGGAGGAAATGGCACGCTGGCTGTCTCCTCTGAAACTCACACTGGGCAATGATGTCTCTGATAACGGGAAGAACGTTGTGGCTGCACTGCGTCTAGGTCACCTGATACACGCTCCTTGCATGGCACATGTGATCAATCTGGTCATAACACACTTCTTAAAGTCATATGTTGGTTTGAAGGGTGTGCTGGCCATGTCCAGGAGGGTTTGCGTTTGCTTTAGACGTTCGTATGCATTTAAGCACGCCCTCCTGGACTTGCAGCGTCAAAACAATCTCCCAGAACACAGCCTGATTTGCGACGTTCCAACACGCTGGAATTCCACCCTGCACATGTTGGACCGTCTGTACGAACAGCGGAAAGCCGTGAATGATTTCCAGATGCAGCAGACAGGCAGCGTTTGGAGCCAGTGTAATTTCGAGCTCAGGCACGGGCAGCTGGTTAGAGACGCATGTCACGTTTTGAGGCCCTTTGAAGAGGCCACACGATTTGTGAGCCGTGACGCTAGCGGAATGAACGATGTTATGCCGCTTATATTCATTATGGAGCAAACGCTCACAGCGATGATTCAGCAAAGGATTGAGGAAGGATCACATCTGGCTATGGATGTTGAGGAGGAGGAGGATGAGGAAACAGGACCTGAAGAGGAGCTGGATTTGGAGATGGAATCACAGGAAGGGATAGGGGACGAGGCAGCCGCACAACATGACAGTGATGACGAGTCTGACGACGACCTTGATGACGGACAACCATGGCAGTATGGTGCGGAGATGGAACCAACCGGGCCCTCTGAAACGCTTGCCAGGATGACGAGCTGTATGCTTCGTTACTTGCGCGCTGACTGTCGTATTGTTAGCATGAAGCAAAGAGAGGAGTACTGGATAGCCACACTTTTAGACCCTCGGTATAAAGCCAGAATGGGGGAGTTTTTTGCGCCTTCCGAGCGGGAGGCAAAATTGGTTTATTATCGAGAGAAGCTATGCAGCCAGCTTGTCACGGCTTTCAAACGGCAAACACCTGCTGCAAGCATGTCTGACCGGGGGGCCACTCTCCGCTCCCCACTGTATCATCGTTCCACCGCCTCTGGCAGAGCTACCTCTGCAATAGGCGGCAGCAGCAGCAGCCAATTCAGTTTGGAAAATATGACGACAACATTTTTACATCCAATATGCCGACCTGACACACATCGTAGTCACCAAAGGGATGCTCACCATCACCAGCACCTAAACAACCAGGTTCACTCGTACCTGGACTGTGCCCTTTCTCCGTCAGAAATCCTGATTCCAGACCCCATGGACTTCTGGGTCAGCAGATTGGATCATTGGCAAGAACTGGCCCAGTTTGCCATGGGTGTACGGTCTTGTCCACCCTCCAGTGTAGCATCAGAGAGGGTATTCAGCGCGGCAGGGGGCTTCGTCACCCCTAAGCGAACATGATTGTCCACCAACAGCTTGGAAAATCTCACGTTTCTGAAAATGAATCAAGTGTGGATCGGTGAGGATTTTAAAACCCCTGTGCCTGATGCCACGGATTAGATCTGACATTGCTGCTGCTGCTGCCGCCTGCTACTGCCACCTGCTACTACGGGATTCTGTCCTGTCCATTCTTTTTTTAATGTGCCGCTTCTACCACCAATCCACCCCCAGTGCCATCTGCTACAAGCAGGCCTGTCCCACCACAGGGCTTTGTCCTGTGGCTGTCCAGTGTCTTTTAATGTGCTGCTACTACTACCACCACCCTTGCTGTCCGTTGGCTACCTCTACTACCACCAAAACACCTCCACTGCCGTCTGCTACAAGCAGGCCTGAGGCCAGCCCCACCACAGGGCTTTGTCCTGTGACTGTCCAGTGTCTTTTAATGTGCTGCTACTACTACTACTACCACCACCCTTGCTGTCCGTTGGCTACCTCTACTACCACCAATACACCTCCACTGCTGTCAAGCAGACCTGCCCCACCACAGTCTTTTTTTAATGTCCTCTTTATCTTGGGGATTGTAAAATTCTATCAAAGTTTATTTTCCACATGTTTTGTTCCAAAGGAAGCCTTGGCTTGATCTTCCATGTTGTCTGTGTCTGCCTAGTAACCGACACCGGTCCTCATACACAGACAGCACCATCTGCAGTACCTCTGAAAAGTCTCAGAAAAACAACCACAGGGCTTTGTCCTGTCCACTCTTTTTTAATGTGCTGCTGTGCTGTTGATGCGGCTACTACTACCACCACCACCCGTGCTGTCAGTAGTCCACCACCACCACTACTACCAGTCAACCACCACCAATCCACCTCGACTGCTCTCTGCTACAAGCTGGCCTACACAACCACCGGGATTCTGTCCTGTCCAATCTGTTTTCATTTGCTGCTGTTGGATCTGCTACTACAACTTCTACCACCAATCCACCATCCCTGCTGCCGTCTGATACTGCCAGATGATCCTAAAAAAGGAATCATTTTTGTTATTTTATAGCTTCTTCACTTTCCAGATGCAAAACCTGTTGCTACTCCCAAAAAGGGTTAATTTTTTGAGGGCTTTGAAAAAGCAATGGCTAAGTAATGACTTCTTCTTTTACCACCATATATGTATGAACCCCGGCAGGCATCTGCCACCATAAAGGGTACATTTTTTGAGGGCTTTTCAAAGCCATTGCTTCTTCTTTTACCACCTTATATGTATGAACCCTGGCAGGCATCTGCCGCCAAAAATGGTTCATTTTTGTACCTTTTTTAACAATGCATTAAGCATACAACATGCACAAGTGCAGTGGTTTCTGTTAGTTATCACCGTGTCCCATCCGTTTTCCTATAGCCATACATGTTGGCGTAACTTTGACACTAACTTTGCCTTAAAGACAGCTCAAAAGTACTTGGATACACACATGGGTGACCTAAGTGTTATACAGGGCTTCTAGGGCTTTTAAACAGTGTTATGCACGATTTTTAGGGGCTTTCTTGAATTACAGGATCGGTCAGAACTAGTTCGGTCCGAATCGAACTTTTTCATGAAATTCAGCGAACCAGCCGAACTTTTCATAAGTTCGCTCATCTCTAATTATGACACTCCGTTTGGATGTTTGTAAACAGAAAAGCACGTGGTGCTTTTCGGTTTACATTCAGAGTTTTACAGCTGTTGCGCGAATCACGCTGTTCGCACGGAAGTGCTTCCGTGTGACCTGCGTGATTTTCACGCACTCATTGACTTCAATGGGTGCATGATGCGCGAACAGCGCACAAATATAGGACATGTCGTGAGTTTTTTTTCAGCGGCCTCGCGCGTCGCACGGGCGTATATCACGCTCGTGCAAATGAGGCCTTAGAGCGTAGATTTTGCTGGACTGGTGTACAGGTGCCATGTCACGTTTGCAGAGCTCCCTTAGGTGTCAGAGTAGAGTGGAAAACCTAGAGAAGTGACCCCATTTTGTAAACTTCACCCCTCAAGGCATTTAAGAATTCTGGAATGTTTTTTCATTAAATTTTCTTACGGTGTTCACCGCATGGGTAAAATAACATGATATTTTTATAGTTCTGCTTGTTATGGATGCGGCGATGCCAAATGTGTAAGATACAGCCGACACGCTCGTTCTTTGGAGCCGGCTCAGCCAGTCTAAGTGCCATTTTTATTTAAGTGTCTTGTATGCCACAAATACTACAGTATTTTATGGTCATGTTGAATCACTGTACTTTTGAAATATAATTTAACTTATGTAGATGTACCAACAGTATTTATTGTTCAACAAAACGGAGAAAAAAAGAAGAAAAAAAAAAAGCTCAACAAGTTAACAATCTATTGTCTGATACTGTAGACATGCTGCATTCATCCATTCTCTACTTCTTGGTGACATACATTGTGTAGATTAGCAAGAAATAGGGTACAGCTGAAAGAGCGTATGGTTGCCTATACAGAATTTGTAGTGTTTTTTTTGTTTGTTTTTTTTTGAGAGATGCAGAGAAGTTCAACAAATACAATGTTAGGGCTTATTCAGACGAACGGGATATATGTCCGTGCAATGCGCGTGATTTTCACGCGCATCGCACGAACCTATATTAGTCTATGGGGCAGTGTAGACAGTTGCGTGATTTTTAAGCAGCGTGAGTCCACTGCGAAAAAGTCACGACATGTCCGTTCTTTAGGCGTATTTCGCGCATCACACACCCATTGAAGTCAATGGGTGCGTGAAAATCACGAGCACCACACGGAAGCACTTCCGTGGGACGCGCGTGATTCGCGCAACAGCTGTAAAACTATGAATAAAAACAGAAAAGCCCCACGTGCTTTTCTGTTTACAAACATCCAAACGGAGTGTCATAACGATGGCGGCTGCGCGAAAATCACGCAGCCGCGCATTATACGGGGCTGACACACGGAGCAGTTAAGTGCCTTTTGCGCACGCAAAACACCGTGTTTTTTGCGTGCGCAAAACGCACACGCTCGTGTGAATCCGGCCTTAGGAATATTTTGACTATTTGCAATGCGGTTTCACTTTTCATGTTGAATGCTCTGGATTAATAAAAAAACAAAGTCAGTTTTTTCCCCATCTCATCTAAAAAAAAAAAAAAATGCAATCACTGGTGCAATACTGATGTTTAGAAAACACTGACAATACTGGTTCAACTCTGACGTAAAAATAGTTAGTTTCTCCCAACAGAAATGCGGACGAGTTTTACAACGCTTGCCGGAATACAAGTCCTGATACTCTGCTAATCACTGGGACACATGTTGAGCTGCTCAGGTGCTCCATTCAAACAGAGTTTTACAGAGCTATAATAAGGTACCCTTTACACTTTATTTGGCCATACTGTACCTCTGTATGCAATATGGGCCGTGTGTGCATGGAGCCTCAAATCTGAGTGCGATTATAACTTTTCAGATATGAGATTTGAGCCCCCCCCCCCTCCCCCCATCACACACAGAAGTTTCCTGGCAATTTAGACTGCATGAAAAAAAAAAAATGCTAGTGTTATTATCCCCCTCAGGACGCAGCCTGTTTTTGCCTTGTAGCACAGCAGATTTTTTCAAATTTGACACGTGTTTGTTTATGTGGTAATAACTTGGGAATGCTTTTACCTATCCAAGCAATTCGGAGAAAGTTTTCTTGTGACATATTGTACTTTATGTTAGTGGAAAAGTTTTGTCAATAAATGCAATATTTATTAGTGAAAATACCAACATTTAGAGAAAATTTGCAAAAATTTGCATTTTTCTAAATTTAAATGGATCTGCTTGTAAAACAGATAGTAATACCACACAAAATAGTCACTAGTTAACATTTCCCATAGGTCTACTTTATGTTTGCAGTGTTTTTTTTAATGTCCTTTTATTTTTCTAAGACGTTACATGGTTTAGAACTTTAGCAGCAATTTCTCACATTTTCAAGAAAACGTCAAAAGGCTATTTTTACAGGGATCAGTTCAATTCTGAAGTGGTTTTGAGGGCTTTAAATATTAGAAACCCCAAATAAATAACCCCATTTTAAACACTGCACCCCTCAAAGTATTCAAAACAGCATTCAGAAAGTTTAACTCTTTCACAGGAAATAAAGCAAATTTCATTTTTTTTGCCAAAATTCATTTGTAATACATTTTTTTCTGCAAGACAGAGCGTTTTACCAGAGAAACGCAACTCAATATTTATTTACCAGATTCTGCAGTTTTTAGAAATATCCCAAATGTGGCCCTAGAGTCCTAATAGAATGAAATACCGGACTCAGAAGCGAAGGAGAACCTAGAGGATTTTGGGTACTCCTTTTTATTAGATTATATTTTAGGCTGGTTTGAAGGTCTTGTGGGGCCAAAACAATGGAAACCCCCCAAAACTGACCCCATTTTGGAAACTACACCCCTCAAGGAATTTATCAAGGGGTATAGTTAGCATTTTGACCCCACAGGTATTTTGCAATGTTTATTGGAGTTATTCTGTGAGAATGAAAATTTTTTTTTTTCTGAAAAAAAAACCATAGAAATTTGTAATATTCACAAGGAGCAAATAAGAAAATGCACCCTAACATTTGTAAAGCATCTTCTCCAGATTACAGAAATATCCCATATGTGGTAATAAACTTCTGTTTGGACCAACAGTAGAGCTCAGAAGGGAAGGTGCGCCATTTAGATTTTGGAGCTCAGATTTTGCTGGATTGGTTTTCAGTGCCATGTCGCACTTGCAATGCACTCGAGGGACAAAACCAGTGGAAATACCCCAAAAGTGACCCCATTTTGGGAACTACACCCTCAAGGAGTTTTTCTAGGGGTATATTTAGCATTTTGACCCCACAGATGTTTTGTAGAATTTAGTGAAATAAAGCCATGAAAATTAATAAAATTTTTGTCTACTAAAATGTTTAATTTTTTTCTTCATTTTCACAAGGGATAAAAGGAGAAAAAGCACCCCAACATTTGTAAAGCAATGTCTTCAAAGTAAGACAATACCCCACGTTGTAATTGTTTGTTTATTAGAAATTAACCCTTTCAGGACTGATCTTTTTGCTTTTTCATTTTAGTTTTTCACTCCCCGCATTCCAAATGCCATAACTTTTATTTTTCCATCAATAGAGCGGTGTGGGGGCTTATTTTTTGCATGAAGAGTTGTATTGAGTTGTATTTAAAGTACTGGGCAACCGAAAATCAAATTCTTTGCAGGGTGAAAGAGACAAGTTAACTTAATTTTGCGTCTCAATACGATTATGGTGATACCAAATGTATATTGTTTTTTATATATATATATATATATATATATTTTACTACTTTTACAAAGAAAAAACTGTTTGTTAAAAAAAAATTGTTCCGTATCAACACATTCTGAATGCCATGACTATTTTTTTGGTCAATTGAGCAATGTGAGGGCTTATTTTTGGCGGGACGAGCTGTAGTTTTCATTGGTACATACAACTTTTTGGTCACTTATTACATTTTATTTAGAGGGAAGGTGACCAAAAAACAGATTTTGGACTTTTAAATTCTTTATTTCTTTCGGCGTTCATGCGCTATAAATGACAGATTTACTTTATTCTGCGGGTCGGTGCGCTTATGGCGATACCATATCTATATAGGTTTTTTTATGCTTTGCAGTGTTTGCACAATAAAATCATTTTTTTAAAATAAAATAATGTCATTCTGAGATCTATAACTTTTATTTCTCAGACTGTTTTTTTGCGGGATGGGTTGTAGTTTTATTCGTACTATTTTGCGGTGCATGCAACTTTTTATTCTATATTTTGGGAGGGGTGGTGACCCCCCAAAAAATGGGTTCTGGCATTGTTTTTCCTTTTTTTTTGCAGTGTTCACCATGCGGAAAAACAACATTATACAGATGTAGCCATCTTTAAGTTGATTCTGATAACTTTCTGCAGCCTAATATGACAACAAAAGCCATTGAAAAGATAAGATAAGAGATCTAGCCATTGTCTATTTAATGCGTTAAAAGTCAAGGTAAAGACGGTAGCTTTATAGATTGGGTCGTTACGAACGCGGTGATACCAAATATGTGTACTTTTTTTTCCTATAATAAAATACAAAAGTGTAAAAATAAATATATTTTTTTCCTATAGTATATATTATTATTTTTTACCTGCAGCACTGATCGCTGCTAGAATACACTACTGCTACCTAGCAGTGTAATGTATTCCAACTGTTAGGCCTCATGCACACAATTACGAGCACGGCCGGCCACGGGCAGCCGGACGCTTTTGCGAGCCGTGCTCCCATTATAAAGTATAGCAGCACGGCCCGTAAAATAAAAGAATAGAACATGTTCTATTTTTTTAACGGCACGGGCACCTTTCCGTGAGAAAACGGGAAGGTACCCGTGGCTAACAGAAGTCTATGGGCCCGTTATTGCGGGTCGTAATTACGACCCGCAATAACGGGTGTTTTTACGGTCGTGTGCATGAGGCCTTAGTGTGACATCACAGTCACACAGACAGTAAGCCTATGAGGACCATCCAGAGGCTGGTCCTCATAGGCTTCCACACATGGCAGACCCGGACGCTGTTTTCTGGTCTCCGGATGCCATCACAACCATCGGAAACCACCATAATTGCATGGGGGCTGCCGATGTGTTACAAACCTCCTAAATGCGGCAATTGCAATCGATCACCGCATTTAAGGGGTTAAAAACCAAAATCAGCGGTGATGAGCCGCTGATCGGCAACAGTGGAGCGTCAACTGACGTGAACAGCTGACCTCCCGGTTCCCGATGCACACTGTCACCGACTGATAGGTTTCCATACATGGCAGACACAGAGGCCATAGTTTGGCCTATGGTCGCCATGCTATCGGCAAACCTCGCAATTTCATTGTGAGGTCTGCCGTTGTGCATTTTTTAAAATGCAGCGATTGCAATCGATCGCCACAGTTAAGGGGTTAATTGCCAAAATAAGTGGCAATGAGCCGCTGATTGGCAACAGTGGAGTGTTAGCTGTCGGGGACAGCTGGCCTCCCGGATCTCGTTGCACACTGCCACCGGCCGTGTGCACTGGGAATCACGCAGTAAGCGTATGCTTACACGCAGTGTCCAAAAACGTCTGAAAATACGGAGCTGTTTTCAGACGAAAACAGCTCCTGATTTTTCAGACGTTTTTGTAGCAACTCACATTTTTCGCGGCGTATTTTACAGCCGTTTTATAAGCGGTTTTTCGATGGAGTCAATGAAAAACGCCTCCAAAAACGTCCCAAGAAGTGACATGCATTTCTTTTTAACAGGCGTCTTTTTACACGCCATATTTTGACAGCGACACGTAAAATTAAGGCTTGTGGGAACAGAACACTGTAAAACCCATTTAAAGCAATTGGGCAGATGTTTGTAGGAGTATTAGGGGCGTTTTTTTCAGGCATAATTCGAGGCGTAAAACATCCGAATTACGTCTGAAAACACTGCGTGTGAACATACCCTAACTGTGCATCCTGGTGCACTAAGATACTGGCCACCAGGACGTACAGTTGCGTCATGGTGTGCCTAGGGGCTTAAACCGAACATGCAATTTTACAGCGTCTTTGTTGCCGCTTTTCATTTAGTTTAATTTTGCTTATGCTTTTTTTTTTTTTTTTTAAGTCCTATAGAGAAGTCAATGGGAGAGAACACACACACTTTGGCGAAAAAAAAATGAAAGAATTGCCTCAACAACATCAAATTAAAACGTTGTCTTAGTGCATTTCATATTTCATTATAGACTTTAAATGTTGCATCTGGCCGCACTAAAAAAAAAAAAAAAAAAAAAAAAAGGTGCGTGTGAATCGAGTCTTAGGGTATGTTCACACGCTCAACAAAAAACGTCTGAAAATACAGAACTGTTTTCAAGGGAAAACAGCTCTTGATTTTCAGACGTTTTTTGAGCAACTCCCGTTTTTTGTGGCGTTTTTATGGCTGTTTTTGGAGTCGTTTTCAATAGAGTCTGAAAAACGGCTCCAAAAAACATCGCAAAAAGTGTCCTGCACTTCTTTTGACGAGCCGTCATTTTACGCGCCGTATTTTGACAGCGACGCGTAAAATTAAGGCTCGTGGGAACAGAACATCGTAATTCCCATTGAAAGCAATGGGCAGATGTTTGTAGGCGTATTAGGAGGCGTAAAACGCCAGAATTACGTCTGAAACCACTGTGTGTGAACATACCCTTAGGGTCCTCTTACACAACGCAATGTGGGCCGTGTAAACGAGCACCGATCAACGAGACAGCTCATTGATCGGCGCTCGTTTGCTCCTTTCACAAGGAGCTACTATAAGTACAGGGACAAGCGCTCATCCCCATACATTTCTATCATGTTGGCAGCACATCTCCGTTTATACAGATAAACTATACAAATCAGCCGATGAACCAGCGTTTGCTAGTTCAACATTGCCCCGTTTACACATGCCAATGATCGGGAACAAACGTTTTGTGAACACGCTCATTTGCCCGATAATTTGACAAAAGAAAAAAAAAAAGGAAAAAAAATAGGGAGGAGAATAAGATTGACCACTTCGGATACCAGTATTTTTCACAAAAGTTGATGTCACAAATAAAGGGGGAAGCAATACAAATATATACATGCAGAGGTTAGGATGTAGACATAGAAGTGAGATTATTGTGGGGTGATATAGAATGGTACAGCAGGAAGTACACAGTCTGTACTACTGCCTTAGTACACAAACCTACCATTCTTGTAAAGAACAGATTTTTTGCAGTGTATGGCCCCATGCGCATGGCTGTGCACAGCCGCCCGCATGCTCATCGAATTCTCCCATACAAAGTATGGGAGCACAGCCCCTAAAACGCAAAAAATAGGACACGTCCTATCTTTTGCAGTACACTTGTATGGGCTGGACCATTTCACGTATATAAACGGGAAGGTGTCTGTGGGCAATAGAAGTGAATTAGTCCGTAGTCGTTGACAATTTTTATGATTGTGTGCATGTGGCTTAATGCCTTGTTCACATGAATATATTTCTCGTCAGTGTTAATACTGACAGCACACTGATCCATACAAGTCAATGGGGCTATTGACACATCAGTTTTCTTTTACGAAGCGTGGGTCTCTTACGAGAAACTCACAGCATGCCCTATTCTAATAAGGTTTTGTGGACGAGACTCACCATTAATATCTATGGGTGTGTAAAAAAAATACAAATAAAAAATAGTGAAACAAAGCAGTGGTTGCAGAGGAGAAACAGATCGCCCACGGAAACCACACCGACGTTCATCTACATGAAAACGCTTGTGTAAAAGGAGGCCGAACCCTGAGAAATCCAAAAGTAAATTTGCAATTTCCACAGCATGACTTCAGACCTGTCAACTGGTTATATGTAAATGCAGTTAAAGGGGTTTTTCAGTCCCATAAAACTATCCTGGGGAAAGGCCATCAATATGTGATCTGTCAAGAGTCTGACATCAGCTGTTTTGAAGGGGCTGCAGCACACGTACATTCACAGTAGTCACTTCAATGGGAAAAGGCTGTAATACTATGAACCCCACTACAAGCGTGTCAGTGATTCACAGTATGAGCAGTGATGAAGGGAATGCAGCATTGCGGTCCCTTTAATACAGCTTATCGACATGGGTGGCAGGAGTCAGACCCCGACTGATCATATATCGATGGCCATCAATTTTATGGGACTGGAAACCCCTTTACGTAAAACTCTGTTCGCTTAATTATTACAAAAGGGTTTAAGAGTTTTTCAATGATTAGTAAATTGGATTTAAGTTACACATTTCACAGCTACTGATGTAGCCATCTTTATCTTGACTTTTAAATACACACAGCGTCAAGAAACTTTAACTTGACTTTTCAATGGCTTTTGTGTGATATTACGCTGCAGCAAGTGATCAGTCAAGATAAATTTGGCTACGTTTGTATATTAAATCTCAACAATGACGCCAACCATTCAATATTACATTTAATATAAACAAACAAGTATACCTGATAATATTTACAAACTGGGACATAGAAAGATCCCGAGGAACAAGAAATTTGATTTTATCAAGAAGAGGTAGGTATTTCTCTTTGTGGTATCGCTCTACAATGACCTGAAACAAAGGTATGGATCTAAAATTAATAAATTATAAAGTTGAAACAGAACATAAACAGCATCAAACCTCACACCAGCAATTGTATACCATAGGAGTTCCGGAAATAATGTCTACATTCTAGATAATAACATCAGAAAACGCATTACCGGGATTTTAGTAGGAAACTTGGCCTTGATACCAATGACTTCTGACATTCTTGTGGCTGTGAGAATAAAAAAAAAAATAAGAACTATGTATGCAACTGAATATTTTGTATTATATAAACATTTAACTTTTTACCTAACTGTTTCCTTTGTTTAAATGGCTTAGATGTAGGAACCTTTGAAGGAGGCTGCATTTTGCTCAGAAAGGCACTAGAAGAGTGTGTGTATATCAGTAATATTTTGCTTCTGCTTTCCCCACTAATTTCCCAATTATAAACCCTGTGTTGAATTTGCGATCACATGTCAAAAATGTGTAACTCAGCTCAGGTGAGCTCTAGGCCCATTGCACACGCTGCAGATTTTGTTGCAGATTTGGTGCACCATGTAGAAGCAACCTTTTCAGATCAATGGACCTGATTTTCAGTCGCATAAATTTCTGCAACAAAATCTGCAGCGAGTGCACGGGCCTAAGGTTGGGATCCCAACGTGCAGATTTGCTGCAGATTTTGCATGCATTTTTTTATTTTTTTCCAAAACCAGAATTGGATCCAGGAAAAGAGATCTATAAGGCCTTTCTTTATATATTTCTTATGTTTAGGTTCCGTTCCTGGTTTTGGTTAAAAAAACGCATGCAAAATATGCAGCAAATCTGCACTATGTGGACCCAGCCGAAGTCCCCGTACACATGCCCATAATTACAGGCCCATAGAATTCTATTGGCCACGGGTACCTTCCTGTTTGCGTACGGGAAGGTGCCCGGGCCGTTTAAAAATATAGAACATGTCCTATTTCAGGCGTAATTACAGCACGGGCAGGCCCAAAGAAGTCTATGGGGCTCCCGTAATTACTGGGTGGCTACGTGTGTGCACTCGTAATTACGGGAGCATTGATAGGGGATTTCAGGGGATTTCAATTTTTGAATAAAGAGAAGCAGGGAAAATGGTGTCTGAGCGTTCATGTGACCCTTTTAAGGGGTGTGGACATGATTGTGACATCATTTCCAGACCCCTTTTTTTACGGGTCCGTAAATATGGGTGGTATACGGATTACAGTGGACCCATATTTACGGACACGGGTCCGTAAATATGGGTTAAATACGGGTCAAAAATGTGTGACAAAGGACCTGTATTTACGACCAGTATTTACAAGAGGGTAAAAATACGGTCGAGTGCATGGGGCCTAAGGGCTTGTCCATACGTAATGGAATTGCTGCAGAACATTTCTGCAGCATTTGTTAAAACTAGTAGACATTCTGCTGCGGAAAAACTGCACCATTTACTGCAGAAAATGGTGTGGATTTTGCTCTGTTTTTTTTCAATGATTGGAGATGGTGATATCTCCTCTGAAAAACGCAGCAATTCAATCCACTTTCTGCAGCAGGAATTGACCTGTTGCAGTACAAAAAATACGCACCGCAGGTGGAATTCTGGTCAAAAAAATTATTTCGTGTGATGATGAGATATGTTAAATCTCACCCACTTTGCTGCTACTGTATTCTGCTGGGTATTTTCCATCCTTCAATTCCAGACTGAAAATATGCAGCTATTCCGTTACGGAAGCCTAAGGCCAGGCTCCCACGGTCGGATACACTGCGCAAAAAACACGCAGCATATCCGACGTGGAACCTTGTGATGCGGTTTTTCAAACTGAATTTCCGAAGCTGGAAAAAGTGCTGGGGAGAAAAAAAAATGGTAAGGCCGGGTTCCCACAAGTCAGATACGCTGAGTAAAAACCAAGCATGGAACGTGACATCATCCCAGGAGGCCGGTTCTCTGACGTCATACAGGCCGCCCTCCAGGGATGACATTTCATCCCATGTGACCACCGCTACAGCCTGTGATTGGCTGCAGCGGTTACATGGGTTGCAACTTCATCCCAGGATGCCGGACTGGACGAAGAAACACAGAATTCTGGGTAAGTATGTTTTTTTATTTTTCCATAGTTGTGATTTTTGTGGCGTAATCTCTGCGATTTTGACGAAAAAGTCGCAACACTTGGCTTTCTGTTGCTGGATTTGCATCCCCATTGAATTCAATGGGGAAAATCCGCAATGGAAAATTAACGAAAACGCAAATTGAGATTTTCGAAATGTCATCCACTTTGCTGCTACTGCAAATGCTGCGGAATTTCCGCACAGAATTCCGTTTACGCTACGTGAGAATACGGCCTAATACTTACCCCCTCCCTCTTCTCTGTGCATAGTCCGACCTCCTGGGGTCACATGCGATGAAATGTCATCCCAGGAGGCCGGACTGCAGGAAGGAGAAGAGCGATTTTTGTGGCGTATTCGCTGCGATTCTGCCACAAAATTTGCAACACTTGGCTTTCTGTTGTGGGTTTTGCTGTTGTATCTGGCTGGTTATGAAAAATGGAGAGATCCAATGTTTTTTTTTTTCAATTATTTATTTAAAAAAAAAAAAACGACGTCGATTCCCCCCGCCTTTTCAGAACCAGCCAGATACAATAAAGCAGCCGGGTGGGAAAGCCCATTGTTTTGGACGTTCCCAGTCTAAGGCTGGATTCACACGAGCGTGCGCAAAAGCCACTTAACAGCTCCGTGTGGCAGCAGCATATGATGCGCGGCTGCGTGCTTTTCGCACAGCCGCCATCGTTATGACACTCCATTTGGATGTTTGTAAACAGAAAAGCACATGGTGCTTTTCTGTTTACATTCAGAGTTTGACAGCTGTTGCGCGAATCACGCTGTTCGCACGGAAGTGCTTCCGTGCGACATGCGTGGTTTTCAAGCACCCATTGACTTCAATGGGTGCGTGATTCGCGCAAAACGCCCAAAGGACGGACATGTCGTGACTTTTTTTCAGCGGACTCACGCTGAGTAAAAATCACGGACATGTCTGCACGGCCCCATAGACTAATATAGGTCCGTGCAACTCGCGTGCAAATCACGCGCGTTGCACGGACGTTTTTCCCGTTCGTCTGAATAAAGCCTAAGGGTATGTTCACACGGCCTATTTTCTGCCATTTTTCGGGCCGTAAACGGCCGAAAAACGGCCGAAAAATGGAAAAGAACACCTCCAAACATCTGCCCATTGATTTCAATGGGAAAACGGCGTTCTGTTCCGACGGAGCGTTTTTCGCTGCGTTTTTTTTACGCATTAAAAAATGGCCGCAAAAAAGAAGTGCAGGACACTTCTTGGGACGTTTTTGGAGCCGTTTTCCATAGACTCTATTGAAAAAAAGCTCCAGAAATGGACGTAAAAAACGCTGTGAATAACGCAGCGAAAAACAGCTCCGTATTTTGAGACATTTTTGACTTTGCGTGTGAACATACCCTAATAACACAAGCCTGCGGCCGCCCCGGTACCCGACCATCACTTCAGTTGGTCGGTTACTGGATTGTACACGGCTCTTCCCGGAACCCATCGTGGCGGTGGGTACCAGGATAATAATACGGGGTTAGTGTTAGTCTCTTAACCGACTAATACTAAGCCCCACCTTCGTAATGGACGCTGTCTATCAGACAGCCGCCATTACTAAGGCAGTAGTAATAAAATTAAAAGACCACAGACAAACAGAAAAAAAAACACTTGAAGACAATCAACCACTCACAGAAAAATAACAATCAGGCCGCAACTCACAGTAAAATGACCACCAGCCCGCCGTGGCAGATTAAGTAGACCATAAGCTTAGGGCTGTTACCCAAATTTGGACCCACTTCTCCACCGCCACCCTGCCACACCGTAACTATTTCTGCAAGCATAAGGCCACACGGTGCGTCATTGACGCGGTTTTGTTGCAGTTTTGTTGCGTTTGAAAACCGTATGCGGTCAACTGCATGCGTTTTTTGTCTCTGTAATGCTGCAGTTCTGTTGTGTTTTTTAAAAGTGACCCCATTTTGGAAACTAGACCCCTTGAGGAATTCATTGTAGTTGTCATGGGGTGCAGGCAACTTTTTGATCAGTTTTTATTCTATTTTTTAGGAGGCGTGGTGACTAAGAAACCGCAATTCTACTATAGTTTTTTATTTAAAAATTTTACAGCGTTCACCGAGCACTATTAGTGACATATTCACTTCATTCTGCGGGGCGATACGATTACGGTGATACCATATGTTTATAGTTTTTGTTATGTCTTATGCCATTTGCACAATAAAATATTTTTATAAAAATCATTTACTTTTTGTATTGCCATACTCTAAGAACCATAACATTTTTATTTTTCCATCAAGAAAGTGATGTGAGGGCTTTTTTTTGCATAACGAACTGTAGTTTTGATCAGTACAATTTTTAGGTACATGTGATGATTTGATCTCTGTTTATTCCGTTTTTTGAGAGGTGAAGTGACCCAAAAATTTTGATTTTTGTATGGTTTATTATTATTTTCTTTTATGGTGTTCACCGCGGGATAAATAATTAAATACTTTTGTAGTACAGGCCGTTACGGACACGATGATAACAATTATGTATAGTTTATTTGTTTATTTATAAAAAAAATAATAATAAAGGACTGATAAGGGAAAAAGGGGGATTTTTACTTATATTACTTTTAAACTTTTATTTTTACACAACTTTTTTATTTTGTCCCACTAGGGGACTTGAAGGCAGGAGGCCCTGATCACAATTCGAATGCACTGCATTACATGCGTAGTTCAGTGTATTAGAGCTGTCAGCTACTCGTTGACAGCAAGCATAGTGGGTCCTGACTTTGTCAGGAGGCACTAGGCTTCTGTAGATGGCATAGCCAGAGGCCATTGTTAGGCCTCAGGTTGCCATAGCAACCATCGCCGCCTGTTATCATGTAGCAGGCTGATGATAGTGGTGTACCCCGAAGAAGCCGCTATCACTATTGAACGCGGCATCTAAGGCAATCGGTCCCTGCTGAAGGAGCTGCGGCAACTGCTGTACGAGACAGTAGTTGTCACAGCTCCTCTATGTTCCGGGAGCACGGCCAAAATGGCGAATCCTTCCGTGACGTACTCTTAGGTCATGGAGCGCGAACCATGCACTTACCATGACCTAATAGTACGTCAAGGAGCGGAAAGGGGTTAATGACAACCAGAGAACCACCAACATAAAGATCACACAAATTCTCATATTAGTCAAAGCACAGTAAAAAAATAGTATCGTACCGTGTCAGCCACAAACAATATGCAATGTTAAATACTTTTCTGTCAAAAAAGATAAAAGTATAGCACGTATGATACCTTTATTGGCTAACCATAAAATATATATATATATATATATATATATATATATATATATATATATATATATATATATATAGAAACCAGCATAGGATGTAGTAACGGCACCAGGACTTCAAGGCAGATGAAAAACAGGGTGGATTTATTCACCTCAAACTCAGAAACGTTTTGGTTCAACAGGAACCTTTCTCAAGCCTTGAGAAAGGTTCCTGTTGAACCGAAACGTTGCTGTGTTTGAGGTGAATAAATCCACCGTTTTTCATCTGCCTTGAAGTCCTGGTGCCGTTACTACATCCTATGCTGGTTTCTATCTAAAAAGAAGGGGAATTGATTCATCCCCTGGTGACGAGCACATGGCCTGATTGTCTGGATTCGTGGAGTGCTGTGTTTATTTGCTCTTGTTGTGTGTGTGTATATATATATATATATATATATATATATATATAAACAAGCTTTCAGAGCACAGGCTCCTTCTTCAGGCAAGTTTACAGATGAGTGACTTAGAAAAAGCACAACATTTAAGATGTTACACAAAGACAATTAGTACATGAGGTGATACATCATTAAGATAAGTCGGGCCATAAAACTGAGGTTATGGGGGTGAAGACTTAGGAGTTAAGGGATCTGAAGTCAGTCTGATGGGGGATGTGACGTGTGTCCATGTAGTGGCTCATAAATCCATGTGTTAGATTGAGTCCTTGTGTCAATGACTGGAATTTTATCATCAGCTTGGATTCCAAACTGTGGTCTGGTCCAGAGAAGTGTTTTCCCACGAGTGTATCTGTAATGACGGGGTAGGGAGACAGACAGGTGAGCCCTAATCTACCCGCCACTCAGTCCCTGCCTACTTGCAACGGCCCGTCCTAGGCGACGGCGTACAACTGGGCGACGATCCCTACGCTCAATAAGTGCACGACAGACAAACAGACAAGGGTACACAGAAGCTAAGGGAAATGGGGCAGTTGTCCACGGCAACACAGTGAGCAACAAGAGTAGTGAACGAGCCGAGTCAAACCAGGAGTGCACGAGGTACAAATCGCAGAGCAGAAGCGTAGTCAGTAAAGCCAGTGTCAAAAATGAAGCAAGGTCAATAATCATAGCAGGAGCAGCAGAGCCAGGAAACAGAAAAGAATCACAGGCAAAGGAGGAGCAAGAAATGCAGGTATAAATAGACAGAGGGCGGGAGCTAGCTCCGTCTGGCCAGGCTGTGATAGGCTCTCCCACTCCTCAGCCTCCCAGCCTGACTGGTAGAAGATCGTGTCACTCTCTCAGACTTAGGAGTAGGTGCAGACTGATTACCCACGGGCGTCGACACAGAAGCTGTGTCTGGCAGATCCTTTACAGTATCCAGCTGCTTTTTTATTGTATGTCTGTGAAGATTCATCCTGGATTGTAATTTTTGTTTTGTTTCTTCAATGTAGATACCTTTACTGATGCACCTTGTACACAGGATCATGTACACTACATTGGAGGATGTACAGTGTCACGGTCTGTGGGTATGTGGAGAGGCGGGGAGGCAGCTGGCCAAACAACAGTGTACCCAAGCAATACAAAGTCCCACATTCGGGTACCTAAAAAGTCCAGACAGTGGCAGAGGCTTTAGCACGGCTGGTGGGGGTTGCAGCGGGTTGCGCCAGACGTGGCTGATGACAGCAGGGGCAGCAGGTTGCGCCACACGTGGCGGATTACAGCAGGTGCAGCTGGTTGCACCACACGTGGCGGAAGACAGTAGGTGCAGTAGGTTGCACCACACGTGGTGGATGACAGCAGGTGCAGCAGGTTGCGCCACACGTGGCGAAAGACAGTAGGTGCAGTAGGACACGACTCCAAACACTAACAGGCTCAGGAACAAGGACACAGCATGGGATACAGGTAGCAGGGCACGGGTAACAACGGGAACAGGATAACACTAATTTGCCTGACTAACATGGGAATACTAACAATGCTCAGGCAATGAGCAAAGGGTCAGGGCCCTTCGTATAGTCCATGGTGATCTGGGCTAACTATTGATGTTTAACATGTGCACCCTACGGGACACAGCAGAGTGGAGTGGAAGTGAGCACATGGATGCCCCCTCTTACGCCCCTTCATCTTGAGGCCAAAGCGAGAGAGTAACTTCTTAATGAGGGTAGGGGCATTGAGGTTCTCCTCTGGCTCCCAGGACCTCTCCTCAGAACCAAACCCTCTCCAGTCTACTAAATAGAAAGTCCTTCCCCCTACCCTTTTGGAGTCCAGGATCTCCTTCACCTCAAACACATCAGATGAACCGCTGGGAGTAACTGCGGGACTGATAGTCTTACTGTAGCAGTTCGGGACCACCGGTTTCAGGAGGGACACATGTAAGGAGTTGGGGATTCTGAGGGTAGGAGGCAGCCGAAGCTTACAGGAGACAGGGTTTAACTGTTGTAGTATCTCAAAGGGACCGTGGAACCTGGGAGCAAACTTCTACGAAGGCACCTTTAAATGAATATTCCTGGAAGACAGCCAGACTTTGGTACCTGGAAGACACTGAGGTGGCTCTCTTCTTTTTATATCCGCTTTTCGCTGCATGCGATCGACTGCTAGCAAAATAGAGGACCGGGTCTGTTGCCAGATTTGCAGAAAGTCCCCAAATGCAGAGTCAGCCGTGGGTACCTGAGATGTAGCCAACACAGGAATGGGGACTCCAGGATGCTGACTGAAGAATGGTGTGGAAGTGGGGGACTCACTTGTGTGATTGTTGTATGAGAACTCAGCCCAGGGGCGTAGCTAGGGGGGGCAGGCAGGGCATGTGCCCTGGGCGCAACTTAGAGGGGGCGCCAGCGCCACCTCCTCCTGCACTATACTTGTACCTGTGTCTATAGGACACAGGTACAATTAGAAGCAATGAATAGCCGGGTACGTTCCGTTCCCGGCTATTCAGCCCTTTTGTAACAGAGAAGCGCTATCGCGCTTCCGTCGCTGAAAGGCGCTGAGTGACAAGCAAAGTCATCCTGCCCAGCCAATCAGCGCCTTTCATAGACGCTTCGTTCAACCCCCAGGAGACCTGCGCAGAAGAGAGCAGGTGTCCATTGCTGCTGGCCGGCGTGTGAACGGGATTAAGGTGAGTTTGAACAGTTTTTTATTTTATTGTAATAAAAAAGTGTGTGGCTGTATCTACAGGGGGGGCTTTATCTACAAGGGGACTTTATCTACGGGGGGGCTTTATCTACACGGTGGGCTTTATCTACAGGGGGACTTTATCTACGGTGGGGGACTTTATCTACATGGGGGGGCTTTATCTACGGGGGTGTTATATACTGGGGTGGGCTATCTATGGAGCACCATATACAGGGGTGGGCTATATCTACAGGGGGGCTATATATAGGGGTGGGTGATCTATGCAGCACTATATACAGGGGTGGGCTATATCTACAGGGGGGGCTATATACAGGGGTGGACTATCTGTGCAGCACCATATACAGGGGTGGGCTATATATACAGGGGGGCTATATACAGGGGTGGGCTATCTGTGGAGCACCATAGACAGGGGTGGACTATATCTACAGGGGGGCTATATACAGGGGTGGGCGATCTATGGAGCACTATATACAGGTGTGGGCTATTTGTGGGACACTATATACAGGGGTGGGCTATATGGGGGCACTATCTACAGCAGGCTGTATGGGGGCACTATCTACAGGGGGCTCTATGGCAGACACTATCTACAGGTGGCACAGTGCGTGTGTGTGGGACACGGTGTATTATAATTAGAGGTGCAGTGTATGGCGCTATTATATTTAGGGGCGTAGTATGGTATAATGAGAACTTTATCTTTATTTATAGGTGTAGAAATGTTGGAAAAGTGAGAAGCTGAAGACATCTGAGCGGCAAACTGCAGAAATGGGCTGTGACCAGGAGAAGTCATCATAGAAGTCTGGACCGGATGGAGAAAAAGAACTAGAATCTGAGACGTCACCGGTGAGTCACTTAATGTAAATGTTCATTAAGCCTCTAATCAGCACTGTAGTCACTGTATGATCTGCAGTGAGATGATGGGTGGTATGATTATGATAGGATTTATTTTTTGTGAAACAGCATCTCCCAGCATATCCTTATCATTGTTTGGGCCATGCTGGGAGCTGGAAACCATTTAGTGTAAACCTATATGTCAGGGGTTGCACTAAATCACCAGGAGTACTTGGAAGAGCTGGGTACGATCCAGCACCCGACCGTCTGAAGAGAAGGGCGGGTACTGGGGTGGCCGCAGGCTGGTAATATCTGGCTGGGAATGGCAAAAAACATTGGCCCTTCCCACCCTGGTAATGCTAGGCTGCTGCTGCTTTATTGTATCTGGCTGAAAAATGGAGGGGATCTCACGTAATTTTTTTTCTATTATTTATTTTTTTTAAAAGACCCCACGTTATTTTTCATAACCAGCCAGATACGATAAAGTAGCTGCAGCCTAGCATCACCAGCGTGGGAAGGGCCACGTTTTTTTATCCTTTCCCAGCCTGGTAAAACCAGCCTGTGGCCACCCTGCTGCCTTACCGTCGCTTCAGATGGTCGGGTACTGGATCGTACTCCCCTCGTGGCAGTGAGAACTGGGGTAATAATAGGGGTTAGTGATAGCCTTTTTACTGGCCAACACTAAGCCCCTTCTTAGTAATGGACGCTCTCAATCAGACAGCAGCCATTACTAAGGCCATAATAAAGAATTAAAAAAAACAGACATAAGAAAAACATTTTTATTGAAATCTAAACTCCCCCATGCAACCATCTTTCACCATTTTTTTTTTTTTTTAAAGTAGATCTTCGAAGTAGTCCAATGAATCTATGACGTAGTCCAAATGCTCCAGCGGAACCTACCAAAAAAAAGCAGTATAAAAATTTAAAAAACTTAAATTTGCCACAATAGAAACTAGAGGTCAAGGAAAAATAATTCCCCTTCATGTAACTGCTTCCTGTCAACTGAAAAGTCATCCGCCAGAGGGAAAAATGTTTCCCCATGGTGCAGTACAAGAAAGTCGAATTCCCAGGTCAGGCTTTCTCGTACTCCGCCATCAAGAAACATTTTTCCTCCTAGCGGATGATTTGTTAATTGACAGGTAGCAGAGTTCTTCCGCAGTGGTGTTAGGGGGGCAAACTCGCCAATTGCCCAGTGCCCCCAGAATGGGCCGCTACTCTTGGGCCAGTGCTGTGTGCTTGCCACGCAGACTAAAATTTGCCAGCCAACCCCTGGCCATTGGCTCCCTGCTCCGCCGTTTGCTCTTGTAGGCCGCAGCCTGGTTTAGACCTGAGGCCTACAAGAGATCGGGAGCATGCTGATGACGTCAACTGCCCGGCACGATGACATCACTGCATCATGCCATCCACGCCGGGCCACGGAACTCAGTTAAAATTCATAAGTCTATTAGGTAATAAAAAGGGGGCATAAAAAAGTGGCATACAAAAGGGGGCATCCTTATTGTGGGGGCATAAAGCAGGCATTTGAGTTTGGCAGAAAAAGTGGCATTAGTACTGAATGGGGCACAAAAGGCCGCATTACTACTGAGTGGAGACATTATTTCTGTGGGGACATAAAGGGGTATTAGTACTGAGTGGGAATTCTATTACTGCGTGAGGGCCCTAAAAGTGCCTCTATCACTGAGTAAGTGAAAAGTGCCTTTATCACTCTAACACTGTGTAGGGGAACAAAAGTAGCACTTACTGTGTGGGGCCTTTGGGGGAACAATAGGGTGTGTGTACTATTACTGTGTGGGGCACCTAGTATAGTATGTATAGGGAGTTTGTGTAGAGGTAGGGAATATTTAGGGAGTGTGCTAGAAAAGCAAGGAGTCAAAGATATCTGTGTCATATTCTGCAGGGCTTAGGAAATCGTGTCCGGGAGAAGTTGTCATTGCGGTCTTGGCTGGATAAAGAAGAAAAGGTGAAAGTGAGCGACTTCAATCTGAGAAGACGTCACCTGTGAGTCACTCGATATAACTATACTGTAATCACTTATATGGTCTGCAGATATCTTGTGTATAACTGGCATCTACCTCTATAAGGTCACTGTATGGTGGTAATATTGGTCTATATATAGTATGTTTTATTCACTAACAGTATGGTGGGTTTTTTCTGACACTATGTTATAGTAATATGTGACCATGGTTTGGTAGTTTTTTTCAGTAACAGTATGGAGTTATTATTCAGTAACAGTATGGAGGTATTATTCAGTAACAGTATAAAGGTATTATTCAGTAACAGTATGGATGTATTATTCAGTAACAGTATAAAGGTATTATGCACTAACAGTATGGAGGTATTATTCAGTAACAGTATGGAAGTATTATTCAGTAACAGTATGGGGGTACTATTCAGTAACAGTATAAAGGTATTATTCAGTAACAGTTTGGAGGTATTATTCAGTAACAGTATGGAGGTATTATTCAGTAACATCATGGAGGTATTATTCAGTAACAGTATGGGGGTATTATTTAGTAACAGTATAAAGGTATTATGCACTAGCAGTATGGAGGTATTATTCAGTAACAGTATGGAGGTATTATTCAGTAACAGTATGGGGGTACTATTCAGTAACAGTATAAAGGTATTATTCAGTAACAGTTTGGAGGTATTATTCAGTAACAGTATGGAGGTATTATTCAGTAACAGTATGGAGGTATTATTCAGTAACAGTATGGGGGTATTATTTAGTAACAGTATAAAGGTATTATTCAGTAACAGTATGGAGGTATTATTCAGTAACAGTATGGAGGTATTATTCAGTAACAGTATGGGGGTATTATTCAGTAACAGTATGGAGGTATTATTCAGTAACAGTATGGAGGTATTATTCAGTAACAGTATGGGAGTATTATTCAGTAACAGTATGGAGGTATTATTCAGTAACAGTATGGAGGTATTATTCAGTAACAGTATGGGGGTATTATTCAGTAACAGTATAAAGGTATTATTCAGTAACAGTATGGCGGTATTATTCAGTATCACTATGGAGGTATTATTCAGTAACAGTATGGGAGTATTATTCAGTAACAGTATGGGGGTATTATTCAGTAAGAGTATGGAGGTATTATTCAGTAGCAGTATGGCGGCATTATTTGTAATGTTGGTCTTACAATCTATGTAAATTACTGTGGTGGGGCTGTGGGGAAGTGTGAGTGTGGCAGCAGATGATCAGGCTAAGAGACAGTCTGCAGAGTGGTATGTGATGCACTTTGACATGTAGGTGAGACTTAAGTGTAGGGTGTGGGCAGATAACTTATGCACAGCCCAGGGCCTAAGATCATATTAATCCACCACTGGCATCGAGCCAGCAGAGGCAGACCACTACAATACAGCAGGTAGAGCAAAGAAACCAGCCCAGGACGTGCCGCTTCAAAACAGGCATTGAAGTTTCACCTGGCAAGAAGATGTGTTAAACCATTTTCAGTGATAATGCTGCGTTGTTGATCTATAATACTAAAGTAATACAGTAAGAAGAATTCTTTAACTCTTTTCTATACTTCAAACAGCACTTTAACAAAAAAACAACAAAGTTTTCCTATTTAAAAATTTTATATATTGCGTGTTTGTTGTGTAAAGCTAGTAATGAGAAAAACTCATATAGAATTGGGGGGGGGCGTCTTTTTATAGTTCACCTCAGGCAGCAGAGAGGCTAGGTTCACCCCTGACCGCAGGTCAATTGCTGAGTGTATTTTCCGCTCAGTATTTACGCAGCTTGTGGATGAGATTTGTTTTATCTCATCCACTTTGTTGCTACTGTATTTGCTGTGGATTTTCCGAAACAAAATTCATGTGAACTGACCCTAAGGGTATGTTTACACGCAGTGAGCAAAAACGTCTGAAAATACGGAGCTGATTTCAGAGAAAACAGCCTCTGATTTTCAGGCGTTTTTGAAGCTGAAAATTAAATTTGGAGCTTCTTTTGAGGCGTCTTTTCAGGCGTTTTTTGAGGCATTTTTTTGAGGCGTTTTTCATAGTGTTCAATGGAAAATCAGCTCCAAAAAACGCCTCAAGAAGTGACATGCTACTTCTTTTTACGAAGTGTCTTTTTACGCTCCTTTTTTTGACAGCGACGTGTAAGATAAAGGCTCGTGGGAACAGAACATCGTAAAACCCATTGCAGGCAATGGGCAGATGTTTGTAGGTGTATTGCCCGAAATACGTCTGAAAACAATGCGTGTGAACATACCCTTAGAGTATATTCATGTGCTGCAACCATATTGCAGTTTTTGCTGCATTTAATTTTGTGAAAATTGCCGCAAAATATGAGCACAACGTGTGTATACATGCTAAATTAAAAGTGTATTAAATTCACGCCATTCACTGTGCGGCATAAATAACATATTACCTTTATTCTATGGGTCAGTACGATTACGACAATACCACATATGTATATTTTTTTTTTATGTTTTACGACTTTTGCACAATAAAAACACTTTTGAACTAAAATTATTTGTTTTTGCATCGTCGCTGTCCAAGAGCCGTAATTTTTTTATTTTTCCGTCAATGTAGTGATATGAGGGCTTGTTTTTTTACAGGACAAGGCGTACTTTTGATTGTTACTGTTTTGGGGTATATGGGACTTTTTTATTGTCATTTTTAATATTAATTTTTATTTCACATTACTTGCTTATTTTTTATTCCCACTAGGGGACTTTACTATGTGATCTTTAGATTGTAAGGCAATCTATTATGACGTGCCGTGGTCACTATTGACCGCGGCATTTAATGGGTTAAATGACCGCGATCAAAGTAAACTTTGATCGCGGCCGTTGGAGCAGGAGTCCGGCTGTCATTAGACAGCCAAGCCCGGCTCCAGCCTGTACGGGACACCCGAGCAGGACTTAGACTAGGCCGTCGTGAAAAGGCGACGGCCTAGCCTAAGTCCTCTTACTGACCGCCGTGAAAAGGTGTATCGGTGGTCACTAAGGGGTTAAAGTAGAAAAGATTAAATTAAGCTATCTGTGCTGCCCCTTAAATACCCTGCTGCCTCCTATATATCCTACTTCCCTATATATACTCTGCTGTCCCCTATATACTCAACTTCCCCATATATACTCTGCTGTCCCGTAATATACTCTGCTGCCCCTATATACTATGTCCAAGAGCTGTAATTTTTTTATTTTTCCGTCAATGTAGTGATATGAGGGCTTGTTTTTTTACAGGACAAGGCGTAGTTTTGATTGTTACTGTTTTGGGGTATATGGGACTTTTTTATTGTCATTTTTAATATTAATTTTTATTTCAAATTACTTGCTTATTTTTTATTCCCACTAGGGGACTTTACTATGTGATCTTTAGATTGTAAGGCAATCTATTATGACGTGCCGTGGTCACTATTGACCGCGGCATTTAATGGGTTAAATGACCGCGATCAAAGTAAACTTTGATCGCGGCCGTTGGAGCAGGAGTCCGGCTGTCATTAGACAGCCAAGCCCGGCTCCAGCCTGTACGGGACACCCGAGCAGGACTTAGACTAGGCCGTCGTGAAAAGGCGACGGCCTAGCCTAAGTCCTCTTACTGACCGCCGTGAAAAGGCGTATCGGTGGTCACTAAGGGGTTAAAGTAGAAAAGATTAAATTAAGCTATCTGTGCTGCCCCTTAAATACCCTGCTGCCTCCTATATACCCTACTTCCCTATATATACTCTGCTGTCCCCTATATACTCTGCTTCCCCATATATACTCTGCTGTCCCGTAATATACTCTGCTGCCCCTATATACTCTGCTGATTTTTTTATATATATATCATCAAACACCGAAAAGCTGGGATAGTAGTTGGCCTCAAATATAGAGGTAAATATCAACATATATCTAGAGAGAAAAAGGAGGCCTTAGGGTATGTTCACACGGCCTATTTACGGACGTAATTCGGGCGTTTTTGCCCCGAATTACGTCTGAAAATAGCGCCTCAATAGCGCTGACAAACATCTGCCCATTGAAAGCAATGGGCAGACGTTTGTCTGTTCACACGAGGCGTATATTTACGCGCCGCTGTCAAATGACGGCGCGTAAATAGACGCCCGCGTAGAAGAAGTGACCTGTCACTTCTTTGGCCGTAATTGGAGCCGCTATTCATTGACTCCAATGAATAGCAGCGTTAATTACGGCCGTAATTGACGCGGCGTTCAAGCGCCTGCACATGCCGGTACGGCTGAAATTACGGGGATGTTTTCAGGCTGAAACATCCCCGTAATTTCAGCCGTTACGGACCCCCGCCGTGTGAACATACCCTAAGGGGAATGGCAAATAAAAAACCAAAAATACAAGAAACATAAGAATAAGAATAAAAAAATGTGTATTAAAAACAATAACGACAAGTTAAAAAGTACAGGGATAAAATATTGGCGCACACCAATAAGAGAGTGGCAATAATCGAACCAAAAAAAGAAGCCAAAATTTAACTATGGCGATTTCACAGAAATGGTGCAAAACTGTTATACTCATTAAGCCCATATGGGTATAGGGATCCCAACCTCATAATCCAAGCAGTTTCTTTCTGTCCCAAGGACTTCTTCCAATTTCCTCCTCTAGGACCGATGAGTACACGATCAATTGCTCTCACTTTCAGGAGTGATGCATCACAATTGTGAAATAACCTGAAATGGCGAGGAATCGTATTAAGTTGTGATACATCTTCAATTCCCATAGCTGCTTGGATGCTCAGTACGTGTTCCCGTACCCTCCTGCGTAGTTGTCTGGTCGTCATACCTACATAAATTTTGTCACAAGGACAGACGGCAAAATAAATGACTCCCGTGGTGGTACAATCAATGTGATGGGTAATCTTAAATTCATGTGTATAGTCGAAATTGTAAAATGTAGTTGCCTGTTTGATATTCAGACATCCTACACAGCATCCACATTTAAAGCACCCCCATTTTGGACCTCTAGATACGAAGGCATATTGAGGTTGTAAGCCCCGGTGGTAACTATGTACCAAAAGATCCTTCAGGTTTTGGACTCTCCTGAATGTGATGGAGGGAATAGGTGGTAACAGTTTACCTAAAGTATGGTCCTGCTGAAGTATTGGCCAGAATTTTTTCATTATCACTAATATTTCCTCGGATTTGCAGTTAAAGTTAGCGATCAAGCGAACCTTGTTTTCAGTGGCATCTTGACGACTAGAGCCCTGTAACAGCGTCGTTCTTTGACTACTTTTTGCCCTATCATAGGCTCGCTGAATAGATCGGTTACTGTATCCCCTTTCTTTGAAACGCTTTTTAAGATCTTGAGCTTGTATTTCAAAGGTGTGTTGGTCTGAACACAAGCGCCTTGCTCGTAAGTATTGACCAACAGGGATATTTCTAATGAGGTGTTTAGGATGGGCCGAGGATGCGTGTAAAATCGAATTGACTGCAGTCTTCCTTCTAAAAAGATCCATGTGTACCAGTCCCTGATCGTCTACTCTAATCTGGATATCGAGAAACTCAACTGCAGTTTTGCTGAACTGATATGTAAGTTTGATGTTAATATTATTATTATTTAAATGATTGATGAAACTTTTGAGTTCAGCTGATGTTCCTTGCCAGATAAACACAACATCGTCAATGTATCTAGCCCAAAGTTGTACTCCATCGATCAACGGGACAGGGTTAGACAGAAAGATGTCTCTCTCCCACATCCCCAGGAAGAGATTGGCGTAGGAAGGTGCACACGCTGCCCCCATAGCCGTTCCCTGGAGCTGTAGGTAGAAGGACTCTTTAAAGATAAAGAAGTTATGGGTCAGGACAAATTGGAGAGCTTTCAATAGAAAGTCTTGATGACTCCTATCCAGATTTCCCATTGCCAGAAATTTTTTTGTTGCATTAAGACCATCTCCATGTCGAATTGAGGTGTACAAAGATTCTACATCACATGTAACTAAATACATGTCTTCTTGGAGACGTATCCCCTCAATTTTTCGTAGGATATCGTTAGTATCCTGAACAAAGGATGGAAGAATTTCAACCATAGGCTTCAGAAAGTGATCTATATACTTACATAATGGTTCTAAAATACTGTTGGATCCGGACACAATTGGACGTCCTGGAGGATTACGGGCGTCCTTGTGTATCTTTGGTAGCAAATAGATTGTCGCTACTGTAGGTTCAAAAATCAGTAATCCATCCGCTTGTTTTTTCGTAACAATGCCATCTTCACACGCCTGTCCAAAGAAAATAGATAATTCCTGTTGGTATTTAGATAATGGATTATATGTAAGCTTTTTATAACATTCAGGCATTCGTAACTGACTAAACACTTCTCTCTCGTAGGACACAGTGGGCCAAAGCACTATATTTCCACCTTTGTCCGAGGGTTTGAAGACTATCCCTTTCATAGAGGTCAATTCCCTAATAGCCATTCTCTGAGTACGAGTAAGGTTATCATTTTTAATATAGTCAGGAATCCTCTTGAACTCCTGAGAAACAACATTGACAAATAGGGATATTTCTGGGAATAGGCTAAGAGAAGGAAATTTAGTGGACTTAGGTAGAAGGTGCTGAGGGTACCCACCTTGGGAAGGTTCTGCTTGTTCGTCCAATAGATCTTGAAGGACATTCACTGTTTCCAACTCCAAAGCCGAAAGCGAACCTTGTTTTCAGTGGCATCTTGACGACTAGAGCCCTGTAACAGCGTCGTTCTTTGACTACTTTTTGCCTTATCATAGGCTCGCTGAATAGATCGGTTACTGTATCCCCTTTCTTTGAAACGCTTTTTAAGATCTTGAGCTTGTATTTCAAAGGTGTGTTGGTCTGAACACAAGCGCCTTGCTCGTAAGTATTGACCAACAGGGATATTTCTAATGAGGTGTTTAGGATGGGCCGAGGATGCGTGTAAAATCGAATTGACTGCAGTCTTCTTTCTAAAAAGATCCATGTGTACCAGTCCCTGATCGTCTACTCTAATCTGGATATCGAGAAACTCAACTGCAGTTTTGCTGAACTGATATGTAAGTTTGATGTTAATATTATTATGATTTAAATGATTGATGAAACTTTTGAGTTCAGCTGATGTTCCTTGTCAGATAAACACAACATCGTCAATGTATCTAGCCCAAAGGTGTACTCTATCGATCAACGGGACAGGGTTAGAGAGAAAGATGTCTCTCTCCCACAGCCCCAGGAAGAGATTGGCGTAGGAAGGTGCACACGCTGCCCCCTTAGCCGTTCCCTGGAGCTGTAGGTAGAAGGACTCTTTAAAGATAAAGAAGTTATGGGTCAGGACAAATTGGAGAGCTTTCAATAGAAAGTCTTGATGACTCCTATCCAGATTTCCCATTGGCAGAAAAATTTTTGTTGCATTAAGACCATCTCCATGTCGAATTGAGGTGTACAAAGATTCTACATCACATGTAACTAAGTACATGTCTTCTTGGAGACGTATCCCCTCAATTTTTCGTAGGATATCGTTAGTATCCTGAACAAAGAATGGAAGAATTTCAACCATAGGCTTCAGAAAGTGATCTATATACTTACATAATGGTTCTAAAATACTGTTGGATGCGGACACAATTGGACGTCCTGGAGGATTACGGGCGTCCTTGTGTATCTTTGGTAGCAAATAGATTGTCGCTACTGTAGGTTCAAAAATCAGTAATCCATACGCTTGTTTTTTAGTAACAATGCCATCTTCACACGCCTGTCCAATGAGAATAGATAATTCCTGTTGGTATTTAGATAATGGATTATATGTAAGCTTTTTATAACATTCAGGCATTCGTAACTGACGAAACACAGTAGGACACAGTGGGCCAAAGCACTATATTTCCACCTTTGTCCGAGGGTTTGAAGACTATCCCTTTCATAGAGGTCAATTCCCTAATAGCCATTCTCTGAGTACGAGTAAGGTTATAATTTTTAATATAGTCAGGAATCCTCTTGAACTCCTGAGAAACAACATTGACAAATAGGGATATTTCTGGGAATAGGCTAAGAGAAGGAAATTTAGTGGACTTAGGTAGAAGGTGCTGAGGATACCCACCTTGGGAAGGTTCTGCTTGTTCATCCAATAGATCTTGAAGGACATTCACTGTTTCCAACTCCAAAGCCGAAAAGGAAGAAAAATTAGGGTAATCTATAAAACTTTAACCAATTCATAGTAATTAATTGATGGAAATAATCTTTTTAATGTGTATCTCCAGTTTGTGCAGTGGCGTAACTACCGCGGTAGCAGCCGTATCGGCCGCAACGGGGCCCACGCCACTATCCGACATGCCCACATATGTCCGGTGGCGCCACTAGCAGCCATTATGGCTGCTACAGCTGTAGCGAAACTACTACCGGGCCCGCGCCACCGAGCCTCTAACGTTTATTGGCCGGGCGACATGGGCCCCCTCATACTCGGGGGCATCTCTAGCACCGGAGGGGGCCCCGGGCTAGCGACAGCCACCCCCTCTTGCAGTAATTGTACCTGTGTCTATTGCACGCAGGTACAAATACATGCATTAGCGGTGAATGGCCGGGCATGTTCCGTACCCGACCATTCAGCGTTTTACAATGACGCTGATTGGCGCTGTAAAAAGTCTTGCATCGCCAATCAGCACCTTTCAACGACGCTAGCGGCGCGATGACGTCATCGTGCCGCTTCCGTGCTTGAAAGGCGCTGATTGACGGGGCAAGTCATTCTGCCCTGCCAATCAGCACCTTTGAACGACGCGTCGTTCAGCTCCAGCAGACCTGCTCAGAAGAGATAGATGAATAGATAGATAAATAGATAGATAGATAGATAGATAGATAGATAGATAGATAGATAGATAGATAGATAGATAGATAGATAGATAGATCTTGATAAAACCACGATATTGTGAATGAATAACAAAAACATATTAGACAGATATTAGACAGAAGACAGATATTTAGACATAGCATACAGGCAAATATACATACACACATTCTGGAATATATAAATACATACAGGTAAATATATAGACGTAAAGACACATATACACACACACACACACACACACACACACACACACACACGCAGATAAATTAGTATGGAACTACAGCTAAGCTGCAGTCACTGATTATATGCGAGTCCCTATTGAGCAGAGATTAGTCTATAATGATGAAGACCACTTCAAAGTTATAAAATACAACATTTCTATCATTTTATTTGAAAAATTAGAAAACACTTCACATAATAAAAAGCAAAAAAAAACATGAAGCAGTTCATAAAACCAGCGGAACAATCATATGGCTTGGCAGGTCAGAGGTTTTGTTAGTGGTTGTGTCCAGCAGTGCCGCCTTGTGGTCATTTTCTGTGCTACATCCTGGACCCTTACAACTCATTACACAGTTAGACAAAAAAGCTGCTGCACTACCACCCTGCAAACTGCAGTGGCAGCCATATTGTTTGTAACCCAGATTTCCCAGATACAGTTAAAACAGAGAAAAAAACTCAACTTTACCCAGTGTCAGGAGGGGGCGCTAAAGCCAGTTTACCCTTCCCCACTGGATCTTTTATGTGCTGCTAAAACTGGTATTGCCCAATAAACTTCTCCCTTTAATATAAGACCACTTACACGTGATCATTCTTCATTAAATCTTGATTCCAGTCCATCCGGGATGCCTCAGATTCTCCGTGCGAGCCGTAGATCCTCCACATAGAGAGTGGCCCTCATGGTCTGGAGACTTCAGAGGTAAGAATCTTCAAAAAGCCGCACAAGGAAGGCCTCAGCTGACTGTTGATACATGGATACAGAAGAGCATTAGGCCCTCTTAAAAGTGACAGCAGTCCTAGTATAGTTTACTACAGAGCTTGAAAGGGACTGAACAGATTTCACTTTTATGACCTGTTAGTTAGAGTGATCGTGGGGGAATCTGGCCTCTGGAACCCACACAATACATCACAACCTCTATGCAAATGTCCCGCTAAGGAATATGGATGTATTGGAGGGAGCAGAGGCAGAGAAGTGAATCACTGCAAAAAGCAGCTCCCCCTCTGGTGGACCCAACATGTCCATGCATTATTCGGACAGCGCATTGTATGAGATACTGACCTCTTGTAGCACCTTAAAGGACAGGTGTCGCGGAAATATTTTTTTTTATATAAATTAGCTTTTAGTGTGTTATTAAAATAAATTTTATCTATTTGTGTGTTTGTGTTTTACTTTTTTCTGTTTTCTAACTTTTACCCCACTATGGGGGCTGCCATTTTTTTTTCATCTCTGTATGTGTCGATTAACGACACATACAGAGATGGAATACAGCACATACATCCCCATAGAGAATGTGAACGGGAGCCGTTCCATTCACTATGGTGTACGCCGTCTGTGTGGGAACGGCGCATGCGCCGCTCCCACAGAATCCAAAAGGAAGGTCTGCAGCCGAGCGACATCCGGCACCATTTTCATGTGGACCGGAAGCAGCGGCCGGACAGTAAGACGACTACTTCCGGTCGCGGCTTCCGGACATGTGTTCAGAAGCAAGGACTAGGAGCGGACGCAGTGGAGGGAGTAGCGGCGGCAGGATCAGGTAAGTTATGTTTGTGTTTGTTCGTGTTTTACTGTGTGATTACACTGCATCTAAGCCTACTACACTGTGTATTCGCGCAAAATATGGTGGCACACAGTGTTGGAGGTTTGAACATTAAACCCCCTCCTTTCTCCTGGCACTAGCCAGGATAAAGGAGGGGGATTAATTGAGCACACTAGAGCGAGTGTGTCTTCTCCAATTTTGCAGCATAAAGCAATGTGGTTGCTTTACCATGTTGCAATGCTGCAATTTTGGGATTTGCTCCCTCTAGTGACCAGCACATGGAAATGTTATAAATTAGATTGTAATTTACAATATTTCCTGACTTGTGAAAAAATTAAAAAAAATTAGAACAATGTCTAATCATTTATATACTAAATGTATAACTAAAAAAAAAAATTCTAGCGACACATTCCCTTTAACCTCTTAAGGACGCAGCCTAGTTTTGGCCTTAAGGCTCAGAGACCATTTTTCAAATCTGACATATTTCACTTTAAGTGGTAGTAACATCGGAATGCTTAAACCTAACCAAGCGATTCTGAGATTGTTTTCTCATGACACATTGGGCTTCATGTTCGTGGTAAAATTTGGTCGATATATTCAGTGTTTGTTGGTGAAAAATAGCAAAATTTAGAGAAAATTTTGTAAAAATTGATTTTTCAGAATTTAAATGCATCTGCTTGTAAAACAGACGGTTATACCACCCAAAATAGTTACTAGTTCACATTTCTAATATGTCTACTTTAGATTGGCATCGTTTTTTGAACATTCTTTTATTTTTCTTGGACGTTACAAGGCTTAGAACATAAACAGCAATTTCTCATATTTTTAAGAAAATTTCAAAAGCCTTTTTTTTAAGGTACCTCTTCAGTTCTGAAGTGGCTTTGAGGGGCCTATGTATTAGAAACCCTGATAAAACACCCCATTTTAAAAACTAGACCCCTCAAAGTATTCAAAACAGCATATAGAACGTTTTTTAACCCTTCAGGCATTTCACAGGAATTAAAGCAAAGTGGAGGTGAAATTTGCAAATTTCATTTTTCTTGCTGAATTTCATTTTTATAAAAAAAAAATCTGTAACACAGAAGGTTTTACCAGAGAAACATTACTAAATATGTATTGTCCAGATTCTGCAGTTTTTAGAAATGTCCCACATGTGGCTCTACTACGCTCGTGGAATAAAACACAAGCCCTAGAAGCAAGAAAGCACCTAGTGCATTTTGAGGCCTCTTTTTTATTAGAATATATTTTAGGCAGCATGCCAGGTTTGAAAAGGTGTTGAGGTGCCAAAACAGTAGAAATCCCCCAATAGTGACCCCATTTTGGAAACTACACCCCTCAAGGAATTCATTTATGTTTGTTGTTACCATTTTTACCGCACAGTTTTTTCACAGCACCTATTTGAATTGGGCTGTGAAATTAAAAAAATGTCATTTTTTCCAATAAAATTTCATTTGTGAGCAAAATTTCTTATTTTCACAGGGAACAAAATACCCCATTTTGCTGCCCAATTTGTCCTTAGTGCGGCAATACCCCATTTGTGGTGATAAACTGCCGTTTGGGCCCATGGGAGTGCTCAGAAGGAAAGGAGCGCTATGTGTTTGTTGGAGTCCAGATTAGCTGGATTGGTTTTCGGGTGCCATGTCGCATTTGCAGAGCCCCAGAGGTATCAGAGCAATAGAAACCCACCAGAAGTGACTCCATTTTGGAAACTACACCCCTCAAGGAATTCAAATATGGTTGTTATTACAATTTTGACCGCACAGTTTTTTCACAGCACCTATTTGAATTGTGCTGTGAAATGAAAAAAATGACATTTTTTCCAATAAGATGTCATTTTTTATCAAAATTTCTTATTTTCACAGGGAACAAAATACCCCATTTTGTTGCCCAATTTCTCGTGAGTGTAGCAATACCCCATTTGTGGCGATAAACTGCCGTTTGGGCCCATGGGAGGCCTCAGAAGGGAAGGAGCGCTGTGTGTTCTTTGGAGTGCAGATTTTGCTGGTTTGGTTTTCGGCTGCTATGTCGCATTTGCAGAGCCCCAGAGGTATCAAAGCAATGGAAACCCACCAGAAGTGACCCCATTTTGGAAACTACACCCCTCAAGGAATTCATTTATGGGTAATGTGACCATTTAGACCCCATAGTTTCTTCACAGAACTTATTTGAATTGGGCTGGGAATTAAAAAAAATATATTTTTTCCAATAATATGTCGTTTTAGCTCAAAAATTCTTATTTTCACAAGAAATAAAATACTCCATTTTGTTGCCCAATTTGTCCTGAGTGCGGCAATACCCCATTTGTGGTGATAAACTGCCGTTTGGGCCCATGGGATGGCTCAGAAGGAAAGGAGCGCTATTTGTTCTTTGGAGTCCAGATTTTGCTGGATTGGTTTTCGGGTGCCATGTCGCATTTGCAGAACCCCAGAGGCTATCAAAGCAATAAAAACCAACCAGAAATGACCCCATTTTTGAAACTACACCCCTCAAGGAATTAATTTATGGGTGTTGTGACCATTTTGACCCCATAGTTTTTTCACAGAACTTATTTGAATTGGGCTGGGAATTAAAGCAAAATTATTTTTTTCCAATAATATGTAATTTTGGCTGAAAATTTCTTATTTTAACAAGAAACAAAATACTCCATTCTGTTGCGCAATTTGTTCTGAGTGCCGCAATACCCCATTTGTGGTGATAAACTGCGATTTGGGCCCATGGGAGGGCTCAGAAGGAAAGGACCATCATTTGGCCTACTAGGGATTTTCCTCATGCGAAGTCATGTATGCAGAAGCCCCTGAGGTACCAGTACAGTTGAAACCCTCAAGAAGTGACCCCTCTACATCTAGAGGTGTAGTGAGCATTTTGACCGGAGACATACACCCCATAAACTGTAATGTGGGTTCTCCTGGGTACGGCAATACCCTACATGTGGCTGTTATCAGCTGCCTGGGCACACAGCAGGGCCCAGAGGGGAAAGACGAGGGGGAATAAGCTGTGCGGAGTACATCAGGGTAAGTAAAATTGGGGTAAATTACAAACCAAGGGATGTATGATAAATTTGAAAACACTCTTTCATACAGAGCTCTGGTTTTTCGGGACACGTGTCACATTGATATATTGTGTACTCCCTTATCCCCCTCTTATAGCAGACTTTGCACCTCTTTTGACTTTTTCCCTTCTTGCCAGTTTGGGGAACTTCTCCTGGAAAGTGTTGCCCTGGTACGATGCGTGTGGCCTCGCTTCCAGAAGTACTGGGTGCCCCCCCCCCTTCTTGGTCCCTAAAGATTAGGTTCTTGATAATCAGCTCTTGAAATTCCAGGAAAGTTCACCTCTGGCCTGCACATCGACGTAGCACATACACATTGTAAAAAGCCATCCGTATGATGTGCACGGCCAGCTTCTTATACCACACCGCATGGCGCTGTAGGGCTTCAGGACTTGATCTGACAAGTCCACCCCTCCAATGTACCTATTGTAGTTCAGGATGCAGTCTGGTTTGGGGTCTCTGTACTGGTACCTCGTACTGGTACATGGGTACTGGTGTGGCCATGTATTGTTGTCAATACAAGGACATCTCTCTTGTCCTTGTACTTGACACACAATATGTTGCTGCTAGATTGTGCCCTGCTCTCAACTCTTCTTGTTTGCCCAAGCAGAGTCTTAGGGAGGCCTCTCAGATTTCTTCTAGCAGTGCTGCATGCCGCAGTACTTCTGGAAGCGAGGCAGTTGAAGAGTGGAATGTTGGTATAAAAATTATCCAGGTAGAGGTGGTGACCATGGTCCAGCAGTGGGTGCACTAAATCCCACACAATTTTTGCATTAACTCCCAGTAAGGGGGGGCATTCTGGGGGCTGAATACTGCTGTCCTTCCCTTCATATATCCTAAATCTGTAGGTATACCCTGATGCACTCTCGCACAGCTTATACATCTTCACGCCATACCTTGCCCTCTTACCCGGCAGGTACTCGCGGAATTGAATCCTCCCTTTAAAATGTACCAAGGACTCATCAATAGAAATACACTTCTTAGGGGTGAATGCTTGGGAAAAACGGGCACTGAAACGGTCTAAAAGGGGTCTCCGTTTATACAAACGGTCAAAACTGGGGTCATCTCGGGGTGGGCACGGCTCATTATCAGTATAATGTAAGAAGCGAAGTATTGCCTATTTTATTTATTTTTTTAGGTTACAGTTCAGTTCTGAAGTTGCTTTGAGGGGCCCATATATTAGAAACCCCTATCAAACACCCCATTTTAGAAACTAGACCCCTCAAAGTATTCACAACAGCATTTAGAATGTTTATGAACCCTTTAGGTGTTTCACAGAAATTTAGAGCAAAGTAGAGGTGAAATTTAAATTATTTTTTTTTGTCAGAAAATCCTCTTTATATCATTTTTTTTTATAACACAAAAAGTTTTATCAGTGAAACGCAACATAATTCGTATTGCCCAAATTCTGCAGTTTTGAGAAATATCCCACATGTGGCCCTAGTGCGGTAATGGACTGAAGCACCGGCCTCCGAAGCAAAGGCACACCTAGTGGATTTTGAGGCCTCTTTTTTATTAGGCACCATGTCCGGTTTGAAGAGGTCTTGTGGTGCCAAAACCGTGGAAACCCCCCAAAAGTGACCCCATTTTGGAAACTAGACCCCTTGAGGAATTCATTGCACTTTCCATGGGTGCATGCGGCTTTTTGATCAGTTTTTATTCTATTTTTAGGTGGCGTGGTGACTAAAAAACAGCAATTCTACTATTGTTTTTTTATTCTATTTTTTTTACAGTGTTCACCGTGCGCTATAAATGACATATTCACCTTATTCTGCGGGGCGATAAGATTACGGTGATACCAGATGTTTATAGTTTTTTTTATGTCTTATGGCGTTTGCATAATAAAATACGTAAAAAATCATTCACTTTTTGTGTTACCTTATTCTAAGAGCCAGAACTTTTTTATTTTTCCATCAATAAAGCCGTGCGAGGACATATTTTTTGCGTAACGAACTGTAGTTTTGATCATCACCATTTTTAGGTACATGCGACTTTTTGATCTCTTTTTATTAAATTTTTTGGGAGGTGAAGTGACCAAACAATTGTGATTGTGGTACGGTTTATTATTATTTTCTTTTACGGCGTTCACTGTGCGGGATAAATAACGAAATAATTTTGTAGTTCAGGCCGTTACGGACACGGCCATACCAATTATGTATAGTTTATTTGTTTGTTTATATATTTTTATTAATAATAAAGACTGATAAGGTAAAAAGGGGGATTTTCTACGTGCCCTGTCCAGTGGAACAGATTAGTTTTTCTTTTCAATTGTGTGGGTTACTTGGCGTTTTGCGTGCGCAAAAGAAACTTAACAGCTTTGTGTGTCATCACCATATGATGCGTGGCTGCGTGATTTTCGCGCAGCCGCCATCATTATGACACTCTGTATGTTTGTAAACAGAAAAGCACGTGGTGCTCTTCTGTTTTCAATCATACTTCTTACTGCCGTTGCATGAATCACGCACGTCCCACGGAAGTGCTTCCGTGTGCTGCGCGTGATTTTCACGCACCCATTGACTTCAATGGGTGCGTGATGCGCGAACAGTGCAGAAATATAGGACATGTCATGCGTTTCACGCAGCGGACACACGCTGCGTGAAAATCACGGACTGTCTGCACGGCCCCATAGACTTACATAGGTCCGTGCGAGGCACGTGAAAATCACGCGCGTTGCACGGACGTATATCACGTTCGTGTAAATACGCCCTAAGGGCGACACAGTCAGTGAAGAGCAGAAGACAGAAGAAGAAGAGAACGATGATGTACAGGACTTGCAATGAACTGATGGGACCCAAAACCTGAGGGTGATAGCATGAGATTGGTAATAGCATTATATTATTAATTGATGCCCTATTTTTTATATTGTCTGAGCTTTATAATTATAATGTGTGTAAATATGCCACGGTACTGCATATTACAATCTGAGGAGTTTTATGTGGAGGCGTGAGGTGAAGGTCACTGTTTGTTGTCACTCATATGTAAGAAGTACATGGCAGCAATGAGAGCCCGGAGGTTATGTTACCTGGGTGTCTTTAGGTTTGAGGAAGTTGCTGCCCATGACCTGTTATATCTGCAGGGGTAAAAGTCCCATTAGGACAGTAAGTGACAGTGCGACAATTATGACCAATACAAGTGCCGTGGAGGAGAAGTTTGGATTATTGCCAATATTGGTAGGTTTAACAGTAAAGAATGCGAGGGGCCTTAGAAGCCAGATTCGAGGGTCCATACCAGGTCCTCCTGATCTCGCCCTCTGCAGTTAAGCCGGAAGGAAGGCCAACATGGATCCATGCCTCGCACTGCAAGAGGGTCTCTTCCAAAGAATGACTATCACCATATACATCCTTATCCTTTTTCGTGTTATTGCACAGAGTGCTGAGGGGGGACATGTAGCAATCACCCAGGCTGATGGGATGACCACCTTTTGGTATAATTCTTCTAATACACATTTAGCTACATACCATTTTGAATTTGAGTCTCTTATCCCAATTATTACCTTTAATAAGAATGTAGACTGGATTAATTATATATATATTACAACAAGCAGCGGTTTGTAAATTATACCCGAGGTGCTTTACAAGGGTTAGCCGACCAACTAGGGCCCACCTCAACTATGACATTCCAGAATAGAATGGCTCTTGATATGGTATTGGCTGAAAAAGGTGGGGTATGCAGAATTATAGGGACAACCTGTTGTACATATAGCCCCAACACCGTGTCCAAAGGAAAAGTCACAATGGCCATACATAAATTGGAGAGCTTATCTCAAGAGTTGAAAAGGAACTCAGGTATTACCGACCCATGGGACCAGTATTTTTCATGGATGACTGGATGGCAGAAAATATTAGCACAAATAGGAGTAGTGATAGTGGTCTTTTTAATACTATTCTCTGTCCTTGTGTGCTGTGTTCTCCCTTGTATCAGGAAAATGATGATGAAAGCTGTAGAACAGACTGTGCCCACTATATTTACACAAATAGAGGAGGTGACACCGACAGTCCCTTTAACCCGTTAGTGACCGGCCCATCGTGTTTCTACGTCGGTCACTAACGGGCCTTATTCCGATGCCATAGACTTTTTACGTCGCGGCATCGGAATAAGTAAACAGAGCAGGGAGCTGTCAGATCTCCCTGCTCTCAGCTGCTAGAGGCAGCTGAGGGCTGGGAGCGTCCCTGCTCTGCCGTGTGAGATCGATATTAGTATCGATCTCACACGTTTAACCCCTCAGATGCGGTGCTCAATAGCGAGCACCGCATCTGAGTGGTTTTGGAGAGAGGGAGGGAGCTCCCTCTCTCCCCCACCGACACCCGGCGATACGATCGCCGAGTGTCTGTGTCTCTAATGGCAGCCGGGGGTCTAATAAAGGCCCCCAGGTCTGCCTGTAATGAATGCCTGCTAGGTCATGCCGCAGGCATGACCTAGCAGATGCCTGTCCGTGTTAAACGGCCAGGCAGTAATACACTGCAATACAAAAGTATTGCAGTGTATTATAAATTCAATCGCAGAATCGCATATTATAGTCCCCTAATGGGACTAGTAAAAAAGTGAAAAAAAAGTTAATTTAAAAAAAATGTGAAAAAAAAATGAAAAACCCAGCTTTTCCCCTTACAAACTGCTTTACTATTAAAAAACAAAATAAAGTTAAAAAGTTACACATATTTGGTATCGCCGCGTCCGTAACGACCCCGACTATAAATCTATTACATTATTTAACCCGCACGGTGAACGCCGTAAAAAAAATAATGAAAAACTATGGAAAAATTGCTGTTTTCTGTGAATACTGACTTTAAAAAAATTTAATAAAAAGTGATCAAAAAGTCGCATCTACTCCAAAACGGTACCAATAAAAACTACAAGTCGCCCCGCAAAAAAAAAGCCCTCATACAACCGCATCGGCGAAAAAATAAAAACGTTACGGCTCTTCAAATATGGAGACACAAAAACAAATAATTTTGAAAAAAAAGCGTTTTTACTGTGTAAAAGTAGTAAAACATACAAAAACTATACAAATTTGGTATCGTTGCAATCGTAACAACCCGCTGAATAAAGTTATTGTGTTATTTATATCACACGGTAAACGGCGTAGATTTAGGACGCAAAAAAGAGTGGCGAAATTTCAGATTTTTTTCTATCCCCCCCCCCAAAAAAAAGTTAATAAAAGTTAATCAATAAATAATATGTACCTAAAAATTGTGCTATTAAAAAATACAACTTGTCCCGCAAAAAACAAGACCTTATACAGCTATGTAGACGCAAAAATAAGAAGGTTATAGCTCTTGGAATGTGACGATTGAAAAACGTAAAAAATAGCTTGGTCATTAAGGTCCGAAATAGGCTGGTCATTAAGGGGTTAAAGACAACCATCCTGTATCCTGAGGAGAATAGGGAAAGTTAGGACCATTCAGAAACCTTGGAAGTCCAGGTACAAAGGGGGGGTTACTCATAAGGAGTAGCTTGTCTCAAGCTGGTGAAGAAATCCAAAACCCCTACCCGCCTGGTTCGAGTGATCAGTAGTAGGTTGATAGGCAAGACTCAGGGATAGTGTAATAGAGTAATAATATTTTTAGGGGGGACTGTGAGGGATCATTAGCATGTATATTGCTTGCAAAAACATTATTACTTTACATAAGCTAAATATCAGTATATTTCACAAAGAATCGATGCAACAAGAAGGCACCAGCATTTGAGACAACGCCCATAGAAGACATCGCCCTAGAATGCAAGAGGAGTGTGCAGATGAACTCACAACTGAATAGAACCAATGGGGCTTAAGCATGTCCCACATTCCTACGGAGAAGACGTGTAAACTTCTGGGTAATAAAGTGCAGTTGCTTTTCCTACTCCACTGAGAGAGGATCTGTACCAACGTCTCTGTCTGGTGTATTTCTTCTACGCATGCACTCAGTTTCAAATCTACAAAGGTGGTTATTCGGTGTGGAATAACAGGGAAACGAACCCTGACAAATGGACTGGCTCTGCCAGATCCCATAGTTTCTAAAACCAAGCCGTTGAAGCTCCATGTTGGAGTCCTTCATTCTGAACTAAATTCTTTCCTTGTTTTGCCCAAACCCATCAATCCTGTTCTGCTGGGCCTGCCTTGGCTTCGACTGCATGCCCCAGTCCTGGACTGGAGTACTGGAGAAGTTCTCCAATGGGGCTCCAATTGCCTTGGTCATTGTCTGTTGCAGATTCTTCCTGTCCAGCCACCTCTGCCTCAGTCATTGGCGGGACTTCCCCCCCAGTTCGCTCAGTTTGCAGAGGTCTTCAGCAAAAGGGAGGTTGATACTCTGCCTCCTCATGGGACTTATGACTGCCCCATTGAACTGGTTCCTAATGCCTCTCTCCCCCATGGCCGAGTATATCCTCTCTCCTTGCCTGAGTCTCTATCCATGTCGGCCTATATCAAGGAGAATTTGGAGAGGGGTTTCATACAAAAGCCTTCCTCCCCGGCCGAGGCTGGGTTCTTCTTCGTTAAAAAGAAAGACGGATCCCTTCGACCCTGCATTGACTACCGTGGTCTCAACCAGATCACGGTCAAGAACAAATACCCGTTGCCACAAACATCTGGACTGTTTGACCGTTGTTAGAAGAATTTATAATCTATCAATGAGATTCAAGGAGTCATCTGAATAGATTGAAGTATTGCGGCCTTTAATGAGGAGACAAAGTGACACTAGATTAAGTCATCTTTCAGCCTCTGTCTGCTGATATTTTGCATATCATAGTTTTTATACATGGGATAAACGTATTTCTTATTCAGCCAATTACAGACACACGATATATTCCAAATACATCATTATAATTCTTCACACATTAGATTTGCAGGTGGCCTTATCTCTCTCAGCAAAACTATTTCTGTAAGATGGGGGAGGCACTCCCACAAGCATCTTTGCCGCCCTACCATCTCACTCCCTGTGTTTTCTCTGCAAACTTCGTATGACATCAAATGTCAAAGATAAGTAACCTCACTAACATAAAAACCTGTCTTAAAGGAACAATGATTTTCTTATTCATTATAAAAGAAACAAGATGAGAACTCCAGACAAGATGGCCGCTGCACAAAATTAAACACATCATATAAAGAATAGAAAATGGAGACTGCCCACCACCCTCACAGTTGATAACATTTTCAACAATTTGGTCTCCATCACATAAGCATAAATTTAAAATAAAACTTTTCTAACATTCCTCCCTGTTGTAAATTTAACAAGAAATGTTCTGTGAGACATCTAAAACATATTCTTTCTTTAAGTTTTCACCAGTCCTTCATAATTTTGACAATCGACATGAGGTGTTTCCAAGTCATGGTATACGTTCTTACTTTGAATCTCTTGGTACATTGTCTTAGTAATTGTAAGTGTCAATAAGTCTCTGAATTAGTCCCCTTATGCAGGAAATGCAATAACACAAGTATGGCTGCCACTGCTGCTAAGGAAATCAATAGACTTGATATGTGGTTACTCCATTTTTCAAACCATCCTTCAAACCAATTAGTGAAGATGTCATTTACTCCAGAGTTTTCCGCAAGTTCTTTGGAGAGGGAATTGAGTCCTTCCAATGCCTTGGTAATACTGCCATCAGGAGCTGTATTATTGGAAAAGTAAAAGTACAACAGAAGATACAAACATTTTGCAAACACCCCCTTTTTCTGCTAGTAACATATCCAGGGCCATTCTATCTTGCCTTGTCATTAAAGATGTAAGTCCCAACTGATCTGCAATGCCCTTTATTTCATCTCTGGTATAATTAACAACTCTCTGTTGATTGTAATAAATATAATTAATCCAGTCGACATTCTTATTTATCGTAGACCACCAGAAAAGTATAGACTCGAACTCTGATGCAATCTGATTTCGGGCCTTAAACTCATTTGGCACCCCTCGGGGTACTCCTATTCCATCTATGTATATTCTATAGTCAATGGAACATCCAAGGATAGACAGCTTCAATGAGGTTCCCTACTTTTCTTACCTTGCCCATTCCTCAAAAAGCATGTGTAGATGCCTGGGTAAGCAACTACTTAAGGGAGGGATTTCATCTCTTCCTACAGGTCGGTACAATAAAGAGAATGTCTTACATAATTATCACCTGGATTATATGATGCATTATATAAAGATAACACGCATTGCAGACCTTGTGGATTCTCCTTATCTGATAGACTGAAAGGTATAGTACCCAGATGTGGCCTGGCTTTTGCGTAAGCGATACAGTTAGTTCTATTATTTTGGATTACAGTGTATCTCATCCAGGCTAACCATTCATGTTTATCATTGTAACCTGTTTCTAATTCCAATTTATCTTCATAAGTGAAGTTGGCCAGATAAACTATAGATAATGCCCTATAGAGTCAGTACCTGGAACATCAGCTCATATAACATATAGTCCCTTATCCTTTTATTAGGATTATGGAATGTCACAAATAACTAGTTACAGTTGCTGGAACTTGTACAGGGAGAGGTAAGTTTCTTCATAATAATTAACTTTTCTTTTAAAGAGGGATTGATGGCAGACATACTCCTCTGGGGGTTTATTGCCAAACTCAATTACAATATTATCATTCAGAAGGGGTGTAAGCTTGAGGTTAACCAATCAGAGTGCTCAAAATACTCCCATTCAGCCAATAGTAGACCATAAGAATATTTCAAGTACATAATTATAATTGTTCACTAAAATGCTGACATCAGGTAACACTTGATGTCAAGCATATATTGGGCAGTTGTTAGTGATTTGTTCTCATGAGGGAGATAATCGCAAATAGTTGCATTTTATGTCTGGACGTTTCATCCAACCCGCTACAATAGGAATATATGAAGGCCAAATTATAATAACACATATCTTTGAAACCCGAGCAACTATATAGAGAAAAAATATTTACATTGACAGTACAAATATATTTATGTGAATATGCTAGTTTGTGAGCTGTGTTTCTATCCATGCTTTGGTCTCTAACCACAGTGCAAAAAGCTATTTCATATGTTGCAATCTAAACTTCAGTGATCCCACACCTTAGGTTGACACACCTTGGACCCCATAAGATACCTAGAATAACAAATAAGGCCCCATGCACACGACCGTGCTCGCAGTCACGGCCCGTGATTGCAGGCACGGCCGGCCGCTGACTGACAGCCGCATTTTCGGGCCATGCTCCCATACAATGCAAAAGAACGGACATGTTCCATAATTCCCAGAACATTTCCACGGCATGGACACCCTTCCATAGTGCTACGGAAAGGTGTCAGCGTTCAATGAAAGTGAATGGCTCAGTTTTTGCGGACCGCAGTTGCGGTCCGCAAAAACGGAGGTTTTTTTACGGTCGTGTGCATGGTGCCTAACATTTTGCCCTGTCTCCTCCCAGGCTCTGGATGTTTTCTTAGCTGAAGTTTGAGACCAGTCACTTCTAACAAATGACCACCCTTTGTAATCAGTCTTTTATAGCCTAGGGGGATAGTGGCAATTCCCTAAGTACCTTACAGTGTCATAAGTGTATCCAAGAGGTACGTTCGGCTATCTGTACGGCCGTAAGTGTGGTAACCAGAACCTGTTATGGTCCCTCGCAACGAGAATGATACCAGTGTTTTCTTTTTATAACTTTGATCAGGATCCAATTTCCTGACTTCACAGATTCAGGTTCAGGTACAGGGTCACCTGGAATACAATTAGAAAAAACTTCCCTGTTGGTTAACATTTTTGCCATATATTCAGCAAGTGTAAAATCAGATTCCTCATCCATCCTAGAGAATGGTTTTAAATGTGGTATTACAAATGGTCCATCATACATCATTTCAAAAAATGTCAAACCTGATGCTGTAGGAGTAACATGCATATTTAGGACTACTAATGGTAAACAATGTAACCCAATTCTTCCGTGGCTTCCATTGTGTTCTTGAGTTTGGTTTTTAGTATCCCATTATGTCTTTCTACCAATCCTGATTGTGGATGGTACGCAGTGATTTTTTAATTCTATTTGTAAGTTCTGTGCTAGTAAGAATATGTCATTATTCACAAAGTGAGATCCATTGTTACTGTATATTTTCTCAGGTATCCCAAACCTAGGTATTATCTACTTTACCAATGCTTAGCGACTGTGATAGCATCTGGGCTTGCTGTGGGGAATACTTCTACCCATTTAGTAAATGCATCAATAATCACTAAACAATATTTCTTCCCTTCACATTTGTTTAATGCAATGAAATGTATACAAATATGGTGGAATGGATATTGTGGACTTGGGAACTATCCTCTCTTTGGTCTTACATTCCCATGTGGATTATATTTGGTGGCTATTAGACAGGTTAAACAACATTTTTTAGAATAGTTAGTAAAGCCATATGCCGTGAACACTTTAGATATGATTTCTACCATCCCCCCTGTTGAGACATGGCTTGTCCCATGGCTCAATATAGCTGCATATCTGAATAAGTTGTGGGTAGGATTTATTTGTTCTCTGCGGATATATATAACCCATTTTGAATGGTGGTTCCTTTATTTGTCCATTTATTTTGTTCTGACTTAGATGAGGACTGTTGCATGTCTTGCACTATTTAGAGATCTATAATTTGTGGTGTATGTTGTATGAGTTAATGATCTTGTCCTGTAGCTGCATGTTTTGCTGCTATGTCAGCTTTTTCATTTCCTTTTGAAATGGGGTCGTATTTCTTTGTGACTGCGGCATATTTACATATTGCCATCGCTTTCGGTAGCTGAACAGCCTCCAAGAGCTGCAATATAAAATCTTTGTGATTAATATCTTTACCTGTAGACGTTACCACGCCTCTATTTTAACATTGTTGGGCAAACACATGGATAATTGAAAATCCATATTGACTATCAGTATAGACAGTTACCGTTTTATCTTTTGCAATTTTACACACTTCAGTTAATGCTATTAATTCAGCTGCTTGTGCTGACAAGTGTTTAGGTAAAGTCTTAGCTAGTAATATTTCCTCTTGGATGACCACTGCAAACCCTGCGGCATTGGTGCCATCCATATTTTTATAACAAAATCCATCTACAAACAGTATGAGATAACTTTTTGGTAGTGGAGTATCTTTGAGATCTGATCTTGGTTCCACTCCTTCCGCTATGGAGGATAGGCAATCATGTGGTTCACCATCCTCAGAAGTAGGCATCAAGGATGAAGGATTTAAAGTGGTACATCTTTCTATCATCAAGTGTGGTTGTGAAAGAAACAATGTCAGCATGACAAGTGTCTTACAGCTACTGCGTGTTGTACTTTAAGAGTTAATGGATGAAATAACACTAATGTGACTGAAGCTCTTATAGCTTCTGTGGCGGCCACAACTGATTAAACACAGGGAGGTAAGGCTCTTACCTGGGTCAAGTTTTGATGAGTGGTAAGCTAGAGGTCTATCCTTTCCCCCATACTCCTGTGTTAGCACTGAAGTCATGTATCCATTTTTATAATCTACAGTTTGAATAAAGGGTTTTGAATAATCACCTAGTCCAAGCACTGAAGATCCTACAAGAACCTGTTTTATCCGAAAAAATTACTCCTCAGCTTCAGGAGTCCATTTAATGAAATCCTGGGCTGTTAGGGGTTCCTCATGAATTAAAGACATCAATGGTCCTGTAATAGCAGCATAATCCAACTCCTGCAGAAGTTAGTCATACCCAAAAAGGACATCATTTGTCTTTTTGTCAGAGGTTTCGGTGCTTGGAGTATTGTTGACTTTCTTCCTTCATCTAGATGTTTACCTTCTTGGGTAATATGGTGTATGGAATGCCTGTGTGTTACCGAGGCTAGTAAGTATATGCCCTAGTACTTCTCCTGTGAAGTGGGTTCCTCTATCACTCTCAATTCCTTTAGGGACCCCATATCAGGCATACTACTTCACCTAGTATTTTCCTAGCATTGTTTTTAGCTGTGGCTTTGGTTACTGGCCATGCCGCAGGCCAGTTTGAAAACACATCAGTACATATGAGAACATATTCATATATACCTACCTCGAGTAGCTGTATGTAGTCCATCTGCAGTCGCTGGAAGGGGTAATCAGGGCGAGGCATGTGCTTACTGGGTGTTTTTGTCATTTTACCGGGGTTGTGACAGGCAACCCTCTACATGTCAAGCAGCTGCGTTCTGAAATCCAGGGGCAAACCCATGATGTAACACTGTGCTACTCATGGCTCCTTTTGAGTTATGAACTGGGGAATGTGATAGGGCGCACATCATTGGGAAAAGACTACGTGGTAAGCACGTTTTACCCTTTACACGCCATGGCTCTCCTTCGCCTCTGACAGCTCCGGCCTCCTTTCACAATTTCAGTTCAGGGGCCGGTGCTTGGGTCTGGAAAGCACACAGCAATTCTTCCGTGACTGGGCCCACTTATTGGACTACCAACACGGGAGGGTTGCAGCTGCTTTTGCTGCTTGTTTAGCCCGTGCATTCCCTTCCGGGGTGTCTAGTCTTGTGTGCGCTTGCACTTTAATTATGTCTACTTCTATAAATAATGCTAAAGCCTCAATTAGTTATTGTACTGTATCAATATTTTTGATTGATTTGCCTGCTGAAGTCAGAAAGCCTCGTGCTCGCCATATTGTGCCATAACTGTGTGCTACTCCAAAGGTGTACCTTGAGTCTGTATAGACATTCACACTTTTACCTCTGCCCAGGGGTGAACCTAGCCCGTCTGCCGCCTGAGGCGAACTATAAAAAGGCGCCCCCCCACAAATCTATCGGAGTTTTCTCATTCCTAACTTTACACATCAAACACGGAATATATACATTTTTTAAATAGGAAAACATTTGATGTTTATTTGTTAGGCCCTGTTCACACAGAGTATTTTGACGAGTTTTTGGGCGCGGAAACCGCTCCGCAAAACTCGTCAAAAACCGGCCGAAAATGCCTCCCGAGAAAGAAGGGACATGCCCTATCTTCGCACGTTTACGCCTCTGACCTCCTATTGACATCAATGGGAGGCAGAGAGAGGGTATTTCGCTGAGTTTTTTGCCCGTAGCACTCAATGGCCGTGAGCGAAAAACGCGGTGAAAATCGCGGCAAACGACGTGCAGGAAGGACAAAATTTGCCTCAAAAACCCAAAAAACTCAGTGTGAACATAGCCTTAAAGTGCTGTTTGAAGTATGGAAAATATTTAAAGAATTATTCTTACTGCCAATCAGTGCAGTGCAAATAGTACAGTCTGCACAGCCCCATATCTCTCCTCGGCAGCCAGTCTCATTTGTGGCGTCACTCTCTGCAATTACATTCAGGCCAGTCCAGGACGGATCGCGCTTAGCGCTGTTTTGAAGCGGCACGTCCTGGGCTGGTTTCTTTGCTCTACCTGCTGTATTGTTGTGGTCTGCCTGTGCTGGCTCGATGCCAGTGGTGGATTAATATGATCTTTGGCCCTGTGCGGTCCACAAGTTATGGATCCACATCCCACACGTAAGTATCACCTACATGTCAAAGTACATCACATGCCACTCTGCGGACTGTCTCGTAGCCTGATCATCCGCTGCCACTCACACTTCCCCACAGCCCCCACCACTGTAATGTACATAGATTGTAAGACCAACATTACCAATAATACCGCCATACTGCTACTGAATAATACCCCATACTGTTACTGAATAATACCCCCATACTGTTACTGAATAATACTCCCATACTGTTACTGAATAATACCCTCATACTGTTACTGAATAATACCCCCATACTGTTACTGAATAATACCCCATACTGTTACTGAATAATACCCCATACTGTTACTGAATAATACCCCCATACTGTTACTGAATAATACCTCCATACTGTTACTGAATAATACCTCCATACTGTTACTGAATAATACCCCCATACTGTTACTGAATAATACATTTATACTGTTACTGAATAATACTCCCATACTGTTACTGAATAATACCCCATACTGTTACTGAATAATACCCCCATACTGTTACTGAATAATACCTCCATACTGTTACTGAATAATACCTCCATTGTAATGGCGGGGGGTAGGGAGACGGACAAGTGAGCCCTAATCTACCCGCCACTCTGTCCCTGCCTACTAGCAACGACCCGCCCTAGGCGACGGGGTACAACTGGGCGGCGGTCCCTGCGCTCAGTAAGTGCACGACAAACACGACAAACATACAAAGGAACACAAGCAAGGAAAAGGGGCAGTTGCCCACGGCAACACCGTGAGCAACCAGAGTGGTGAACGAGCCGAGTCAAGCCAGGAGTGTGCGAGGTACAAAACGAAGAGCAGAAGAGTAGTCAGTAAGCCAGGGTCCGTATGGAGCAGGATCAAAAATAGCAGGAGCTGTAGCTGGGCCAGGAACCACAAGAAAAGAATAACCAGCACAGAGGGACAGGAAGGGCAGGCTTAAATAGACCGAGGGCGGGAGCTAGCTGAGTCTGGCCAGGTTACGATAGGCTCTCCCACTCCTAAGCCTGCCAGCCACAGTGGTGGAAGCAGGAGTCAGTCTCAGGGATGTAGCCTCAGATGCTGACTGATTAATTCTGGGAGTTAACCCCGAAGCTGTGCCTGGCAGATCCTTTACAGTACCCCCCCTTTTATGAGGGGCCACCAGACCCTTTCTAAGTGGACCTGGCTTACTGGGGAAACGCAGGTGGAACCTCCTGACCAATACCCCAGCGTGAACATCCCGGGCGGGTACCCAAGTCCTCTCCTCGGGCCCGTATCCTCTCCAATGGACCAGGTACTGGAGGGAGCCTTGGACCATCTTGCTGTCCACAATCCTGGCCACCTCGAATTCCACCCCCTCAGGGGTGAGGACGGGAACAGGAGGTCTCCTCGAGGGAGCCAAGGACGGGGAACAGCATTTGAGGAGGGAGGCATGAAACACGTCGTGTATACGAAAAGACGGGGGTAACTCCAGCCGGAAGGAGACAGGATTGAGGACCTCAATGACCTTATACGGCCCAATAAACCGGGGAGCAAACTTCTTGGACGGAACCTTGAGACGCAAGTTCCTAGACGACAACCACACCAGATCCCCGACCATAAACAGGGGGTTAGCAGAACGTTTTTTATCAGCCTGAGTTTTTTGTACGCTCTGGGACGCCTCTAGGTTTTTCTGAACCTGGGCCCAGACTGTGCACAGTTCCCGATGAACGACCTCTACCTCGGGATTGTTGGAACTACCAGGTGAAACGGAGGAGAACCGTGGATTAAACCCAAAATTACAAAAAAAGGGAGAGACCCCTGACGAGTTACTGACCCGGTTATTAAGGGAAAATTCGGCGAGGGGAATGAAAGAGACCCAATCAAATTGACAGTCAGAGACAAAACACCTTAAGTATTGTTCTAGAGATTGATTAGTCCTCTCCGTTTGGCCATTGGTTTCAGGATGGAAGGCAGAGGAGAAGGACAGATCAATCCCCAACTTCATACAGAAGGCTCTCCAAAATAATGAAACAAATTTTACCCCTCTGTCCGAAACAATATTGACAGGGACCCCATGGAGACGCAGGATGTGTTTGACAAACAAGGTAGCCAACGTCTTGGCGTTGGGTAGTTTCTTGAGGGGCACAAAGTGGCACATCTTACTGAAGCGGTCCACCACCACCCACACCACCGACTTGCCTTGGGATGGAGGCAAATCGGTGATAAAATCCATGGAGATATGTGTCCAAGGTCTCTGGGGAATGGGCAACGAACGCAGTAAGCCCGCTGGTCGGGACCTGGGAGTCTTGGACCTAGCACAAACCTCACAAGCGGCGACGTAGGCCTTAACGTCTTTAGGCAACCCAGGCCACCAATAATTTCTGGTAATGAGGTGTTTGGTACCCAGGATGCCTGGATGGCCAGATAGTGCGGAGTCATGATTTTCCCTAAGTACCCTTAGCCGGAATTGCAGGGGAACAAACAGCGTGTTCTCAGGAAGGTTCCCGGGAGCTGAACCTTGATCAGCCGCAATTTCAGAGACTAAATCAGAATCATTATCTGTATATAGCGCTGAGACCTGAATCCATTAGGTCGCCTATTACCGATCACATCTAAGTTATGAACTTAGATGTGATCGGTTACAGCTCGATCCTGCAGGACTTGCTGACCTGACGGATACAGGATACAGCGCTATATACATTATATAATATATTTATTTTAATTAGCGGGGGCAGGTTTATGGGGAAGGATTAGGGCCTGTTCACATCAGCGTTGGCTTTCCGTTCCGGGGTTCCGTGGGAGGTTTCCGTCGGGTGAACCCCCTGCAACGGAAAGTCAAACTGAAACCACAGCTTCCGTTTCAGTCACCATTGAAATCAATGGTGACGGAAACATTGCTAATGGTTTCCGTTCATCACCATTCCGGCAGGTTTCAGTTTTTGTGACGGAATCAAGAGCGCAGTCGACTGCGCTAATGGTGACTGAAACGGAAGCTGTGGTTTCAGTTTGACATTCCGTTGCGGGGTTACCTCCGACGGAACCCCAGAACGGAAAGCCAACGCTGATGTGAACAGGCCCTAAGGCTTCTTTCACACTAGCATTAATATACGTTTACCTCTCTTCCGTCAGAGGAAGAGAGGATCAATACGTTAAACGGAAAGCAACGGCTCCATTAGAATTACCATTGCTTTCAATGGTAATTCTTTTGTATCAGTTGCTTTCCGTTTGTCTCCGTTCGCTAATTTTCCGTTTTTTTTAAAGGAAACAAAAGTGAAGTCTGCAGAACTTTTATTTCCGTTCAAAAGAACGGAAACCTAGTGAACGGAGACAAACGGAAAGCAACTGATAAAAAAGAATTACCATTGAAAGCAATGGTAATTCTAATGGAGCCGTTGCTTTCCGTTTAACGTATTGATCCTCTCTTCCTCTGACGGAAGAGAGGTAAACGTATATTAATGCTAGTGTGAACAAAGCCCAATACAAGTAAGATATTAATAAATAAATAAATTTAAAAAAAAAAACCCAACTGGGATTTGAACCAGCAACCTCCAAGTGTAAGGCAGACAAGCTAACCACTACCCTATAGAAAGCTTCAGTCAAGGCCTGTGAAACTGTAGTACTTAAGGGTTTATTGAATGAAAGGCACTATTAGTCTCTCCTATCTGCTGCGTGTGGGTGGTGACTGGTCAGAGATTCACAGTCAGACTGGCTGCCACAGCTGCTGCATGCAGTGTGCACTGTGAGACTCACCAGTCAGCCCTATTTGTAGCTTTCCCACGCTAATTAAGCACAGGAAAGCTACAAAGCAAGGAGTATACTGCAGGGGGGGGGGTTATTTTACTGATAGCAGAGGGCTCTATAGGGGGGAATCATCCTCCCACCATAGAGCCCTGACTAGTTACTATACTGGAAGGTTAGGGGGGTCTGAGCATCTGACTGCTCTAAAGTGGGGGCAGAATCCCCCCTATAGAGCTCTCTGCAGTAAGTCAGACGCTCAGACCCTTACCCACCCACACTAATCGTTCCATTATAGTGATGTGAGGGCTCTATGGGGTGGATTATTCCAGCCCCATAGAGCCCTCTGCTGTCGGTAAAATGCCCCCCTGCAGTATACTCACGTCCCGGTCCCAGCAAGGCAGGCACTTACCTCGTGGTGCTGGTGCTGCTCGTCGCTCCTCCTGCAGACTTGCTCCTCTCTGGCTGTATGTACTGTGTACAGCGTCAGAGAGGAGGAGGAGTATTACAGACGTTCGGCGCGTCTGCATGGCCCCTCCCCCCGGTCCAGTCCCGGGCTGAAAATGCCGCCCCCCCCCCCGTTTGGGTAGGTGGTGCCGCCTGAGGCCGTCGGTCCTCTGGCCTCATGGCAGGTTCGGCACTGCCTCTGCCCTACTTACATGCTTCTGTGAGTGCCATGAGTTCTGCCTCTTGGGCAGAGCTGCTGGAGGGCAGTGACATTTTCAGCACTGTCTTACCTGCCTGGACTACTGCATACGGTGGTGAAATTTCCTGTCTGCTCATTCCAGTATCTGGATCCGTCGACAAAATACTGAAAATCATAGTTAGTCAAAGGTACATGAGTGACACCTGGTAACCCTTGGGATTCAAATTGCATCAAACTGTGACAATCAGACTCATGTTCCATATCAAACAAGTCATTGTCATTTGCAAGTCCGTACATTAGGGGTCTGGCACCCCCCCCCCCCCTTTCCCCTCCTTTCCCTACAACCATAGGCATAGTGATGGTTGTGTGGGACTGGGTGGTCTTGGATAGCCGTAAACCTATATGGGAAAATTACAACAATAATGAGACTGTTTCCTGAGCACATATGTCAACAGAGATACAACACAAAACTATCAACATATTACAATAGATAAGTGGTGGAGTGTTTGGGGGACCACTTATCCAACAGTTCTTTCATTGCACGGATGACAATATCAGGGGAATTTGCTGCTATATTTATAACGCTAAAATCTGACTGTACATAGACAATTTTAATTATTTAAAACTTATAGATAAGATACATAAAAGACAACAACAAAACAGTCTTTTTACACAACCTTATACTTCAGTTCATTAGCCATATTAACAAATAAAAATCTATATATATAGCCAAGTATGCAAAAGAAAATAATTTGGAACACAGTTTGAAATATACTCATCAGCCATCCGGCTATTCCCTTAAATCAATTAGCTGGATTTAAGAATGAAAATGTCTTATTCCACCAGGAGTCTTTGTTTAACCTCTTGTTCTTGTAGCTGCTTTTCTCTCAGCTATTTTTGTTAGACTAGCTTTAACATGTAGGCTGCCTGCAGGATCAATATAATGGCAACCGTTTTTTATTATTATTATTATTATTATTATTATTATTATTATTATTATTATTATTATTATTATTATTATTCCCTTTCTCTTTGTTTCTTCAACTTCAGCAATTTAGTACAAGTTCAAAGTTTTTTCTAATCACCTAGACTTAATCACATTGGAGATATCTACATTAGTGTAACCATCAGTCATGAAACCTTCTTCTACTTGATATAACTCACTCACTAGATATATTCCCCCAGTTCTAGGCTTTAGCATTCTGCTTATCATGGTTAGTAGATCATCATCATCATCATCATCATCATCATAGGTGACATACAATACTGCTTATCACGGTTAGTAGATCATCATCATCATCATCATCATCATCATGTTAGGTGACATACAATACATTGGTGAAACATTTAGGATTATAATTGCTGTAAGAGCATCACTCTAATATCTGTGTTAACTAAATCCAACCATTTATAATACATTTTCTTTTTCTACATCATTTTTACAATACGGAGCAATCATTTTCAGCACTTTAATATCTAGAGTACTCCCAAATGTGGATCTGGAAGCACAGTTCTCTACCCGTTCCACATTTTGTATACTTTCTTACCAAGTGCCTAGATTATCATGATCATACGGCTTCCTTCTGGATATGCCATACACCGTGTCCCCTGCAGTGGGGGTTTTACCATAACCCCCAAATTTCATTCTCATCTACGGAAGTCCCAAACTACAGGGACACAATATGGATCTTGTCAGACTACCTTTAATAGGCAATATCATCGTACTAAACCTTACTACTACACGTCACATTTTGCTTCTATAGCATAGCAGTCAGAGATTAGTACTCAAGCACAGGCACAGAAATATATAATGGAGTTACAAAGGGTACAAAAAAAATACCCTGCTTCACTCTCTACTAACTCCTGCTACTGAGTGTAACACGGAGCATTAGATTAGACAGCGGACCTTTTATGGGGGATTCAGAGACTTTTACCGTCCCTCATAGCAGACAGACAGTTCAGGGGTAACCCTTCACTTGCCTTATACATTCACACACCTTTCAAAGGTCCTTCTATTACCCATTCACTGTATTGTGACAGAACAGTCCATACATCCACATCACAAGAGAACACAACATAGAAGTATAGTAGAAAACACATAAAAAATGCAGAACTTATAATAGTCACAACGTGGACGTACAAAAGTGCTGTCCAGATTCGCGGAAGGGAGAGGTTACCTGCCACTTCACACATGGAGTTTATAATAAAGTGTCTCAACTTAGACCCACATTCTGGTGAATAAGTCTGTAAAACACAGAGGGACTATACCATAAGCTTCCGTTCACTCAAACAGCAAACATACAGTTAGAATGACAATATTACATATTTTACAATATTACACATAATCTGCAATCTATAATATAACCCAAAATCTTCCTATGAAGATTGGACATTAAATCATTAATTACAGCAGTTTATATATATATATATATATATATATATATATATATATATATATATATATATATATATATATATATATAAAGCAAAGCAAAAGCAGCACCGTTCTTCCAGTATAGGGTGCACAAGGGCCTGTTCAGACACACGACCAGTGTCCCAAATAAACAGCGAAATCCAATACACAGGACAGCACTCCAAGTTCAGTGAAAAAAATCGGATCTCTTTAATCACCACATGCTGCAACGTTTCAGCCCTGCTCAATGGGGCCTTCCTCAAGCAATACATTTTAGTGAGAAGTGCACATATAAATACATGATTTGCAAAATCATTCTAATAAGGCAATAAAACTTCAATATTGCATCATTTCTTAGTTACAAATAAAAACAGTGTGGTGAAAATACCACCGTGTAAAATATTCATTTTTTTATATGGTTTATGAGGGCATATCGCCAATACTGTATAAAATTTAAAATACAATCTAATTGGCTAAGTGCCAATAGACGAAGTGCAGGTGAAAAACATAAAAAAACATTAAAACCTTTTAATCATCTTTAATATTAAATCCGGCTCACCGTTCTGTGGATCCCCTTGCATCCTCCATGCTGATTAATTCCTCGTCGACTTCCGGGAATGAGTACTCATGCGCTGGACTATACGTCACACGTAGGGCTATTCATGCCCTAGACTTGAAAATGAGTCATGGAACGCACTCAATTCAATGGCACGCATCTCGCGCATGCCCCGTTTGTCACAATGTTTAAAATCGTAAATCTATTTTTTAGAGGACAAGAAAATCAATGTATTAACAAATTTACTATGTTCAGGGTTGGTACAAATCCCATTATTTAAAGGAGGTCCCATACATTATTTTTTCTGTCTATTTTCAGATAACTTATGAAGACTCACCTATTATGGATCCCCTCATCCTGTTTCCATGCATTCATTATGTGAAATTCCTGAAATGTCCAGATTAAATGGAATGCGCTCATATCACAATTTATATGCTATGATTATATAAAAAATAAAGCTTAAATAAATATATGTACTATTTCTAATTTTTCTAATATGGTAGTAACGGTCCACAGAGTTAAAAAGAATATGATCTGTTGAAAACGGATTGAATATCATTATATACGTGTAATAAGTGAGGTGCACCCATATGTATGGGACCTCCTTTAAATAATGGGATTTGTACCAACCCTGAACATAGTACATTTGTTAATACATTGATTTTCTTGTCCTTGAAAAAATAGATTTACGATTTTAAACATTGTGACAAACGGGGCATGCGCGAGATGCGTGCCATTGAATTGAGTGCGTTCCATGACTCATTTTCAGGTCTAGGGCATGAATATCCCTACGTGTGACGTATAGTCCAGCGCATGCGCACTCATTCCCGGAAGTCGACGAGGAATTAATCAGCATGGAGGATGCAAGGGGATCCGCAGAACGGTGAGCCGGATTTAATATTAAAGATAATTAAAAGGTTTTAATGTTTTTTGATGTTTTTCACCTGCACTTTGTCTATTGGCACTTAGCCAATTAGATTGTATTTTAAATTTTATACAGTATTGGCGATATGCCCTCATAATCAATTGCACGTAAACCATATAAAAAAATGAATATTTTACACGGTGGTATTTTCACCACACTGTTTTTATTTGTAACTAAGAAATGATGCAATATTGAAGTTTTATTGCCTTATTAGAATGATTTTGCAAATCATGTATTTATATGTGCACTTCTCACTAAAATGTATTGCTTGAGGAAGGCCCCATTGAGCAGGGCTGAAACGTTGCAGCCTGTGGTGATTCAAGAGATCCGATTTTTTTCACTGAACTTGGAGTGCTGTCCTGTGTATTGGATTTCGCTATATATATATATATATATATATATATATATACACACACACATATATATATATATATATATATATATATATATATATATATATATATATACACACACACTACCGTTCAAAAGTTTGGGGTCACCCAGACAATTTTGTGCTTTCCATGAAAACTCACACTTATATTTATCAATTGAGTTGCAAAATGACTAGAAAATATATTCAAGACATTGACAAGGTTAGAAATAATGATTTTTATTTGAAATAATAAATTTCTCCTTCAAACTTTGCTTTCGTCAAAGAATGCTCCATTTGCAGTAATTACAGCATTGCAGACCTTTGGCATTCTAGCTGTTAATTTGCTGAGGTAATCGGGAGAAATTTCATCCCATGCTTCCAGAAGGCCCTCCCACAAGTTGGATTGGCTTGATGGGCACTTCTTGCGTACCATACGGTCAAGCTGCTCCTACAACAGCTCTATGGGGTTGAGATCTGGTGACTGCGCTGGCCACTCCATTACAGATAGAATACCAGCTGCCTGCTTCTTCCCGAAATAGTTCTTGCATAATTTGGATGTGTTCTTTGGGTCATTGTCCTGTTGCAGGATGAAATTAGTTCCAATCAAGCGCTGTCCACAGGGTATGGCATGGCGTTGCAAAATGGAGTGATAGCCTTCCTTATTCAAAATCCCTTTTACCTTGTACAAATCTCCCACTTTACCAGCACCAAAGCAACCCCAGACCATCACATTACCTCCACCATGCTTGACAGATGGCGTCAGGCACTCTTCCAGCATCTTTTCAGTTGTTCTGCGTCTCACAAATGTTCTTCAGTGTGATCCAAACACCACAAACTTCGATTCGTCTGTCCATAACACTTTTCTCCAATCTTCCTCTGTCCAATGTGTGTGTGCTTTTGCCCATATTAATCTTTTCCTTTTATTAGCCAGTCTCAGATATGGCTTTTTCTTTGCCACTCTGCCCTGAAGGCCAGCAACCCGGAGTCGCCTCTTCATTGTAGACGTTGACACTGGTGTTTTGCGGGTACTATTTAGTGAAGCTGCCAGTTGAGGACCTGTGAGGCGTCTATTTCTCAAACTAGAGACTCTAATGTACTTGTCTTGTTGCTCAGTTGTGCAGCGGGGCCTGGGGCCTCCCACTACTCTTTCTACTCTGGTTAGAGCCTGTTTGTGCTGTCCTCTGAAGGGAGTAGTACACACCGTTGTAGGAAATCTTCAATTTCTCGCATGGAATAGCCTTCATTTCTAAGAACAAGAATAGACTGTCGAGTTTCACATGAAAGCTCTCTTTTTCTAGCCATTTTGAGAGTTTAATTGAACCCACAAATGTAATGCTCCAGATTCTCAACTAGCTCAAAGGAAGGTCAGCTTTATAGCTCCTCTAAACAGCAAAACTGTTTACAGCGGTGCTAACATAATTGCACAAGGGTTTTCAAGTGTTTTCTAATCATCCATTAGCCTTCTAATACAGTTAGCAAACACAATGTACCATTAGAATACTGGAGTGATGGTTGCTGGAAATGGGCCTCTATACACCTATGTAGATATTGCATTAAAAACCAGACGTTTGCAGCTAGAATAGTCATTTAGCACATTAACAATGTATAGAGTGTATTTCTGATTAATTTAATGTTATCTTCATTGAAAAAAACTGTGCTTTTCTTGCAAAAATAAGGAAATTTCTAAGTGACCCTAAACTTTTGAACGGTAGTGTATATATAGCCAATATGACATATACACACCAGAAGATAAAGAGACTAAATATACAATACCACTGGCACATGTCTATATAATATATATAATATAATGCGGTAAAGATAAAAGTTAATTTATTATATACAATGGTTAGTTATATACATATGGAATTCCTGTGACTCCCTGTTTGGTAACTCAAACAATAGAATCAGTATAACTTCTGTTCTCCCACAAGACGTCATCATTCTCCATGTTAATACATTAGTAAAAAGTTTCATTTCTTAATTTTTCTATCACACTCACACCAATATTTACAAGTATTATGCTGATCAGTCATATACTTAATGTTCCTGGGTGTTTTAACAGTATTTTTCTTATGAATTTGTCGTGGTAACAGTTTTACCTAGGACCACAGCTAATCGGACTCCCTTATACACACAGGGTTTTATTTATTTAACCCTCATACATTCATTCTTCACAGTCAAGGAGTCTCATATATGTTTCATATCATACATTCACAGAAGCATAAACCTATACACATCATTACCCTGCACAGCACAATTAAAAACAAACAGTTGTTCCCTCATATCTCAATCATTCAATGCTTTTAACTCCTTAAAGAGGCTCTGTCACCAGATTTTGCAACCCCGATCTGCTATTGCAGCAGATCGGCGCTGCAATGTAGATAAGAGTAACGTCTTTATTTTTAAAAAACGAGCATTTTTGGCCAAGTTATGACCATTTTTGTATTTATGCAAATGAGGCTTGCTAAAGTCCAACTGGGCGTGTTTAAAGTAAAAGTCCAACTGGGCGTGTATTATGTGTGTTACATCTGGGAGTGTTTACTTCTTTTACTAGCTGGGCGTTCTGACGAGAAGTATCATCCACTTCTCTTCAGAACGCCCAGCTTCTGGCAGTGCACAGACACAGCGTGTTCTCGAGAGATCACGCTGTGTCGTCACTCACTTCCTGCCCCAGGTCCTGCATCGTGTCGGACGAGCGAGGACACATCGGCACCAGAGGCTACAGTTGATTCTGCAGCAGCATCGGCATTTGCAGGTAAGTCGATGTAGCTACTTACCTGCAAACGCTGATGCTGCTGCAGAATCAACTGTAGCCTCTGGTGCCGATGTGGCCGACACGATGCAGGACCTGGGGCAGGAAGTGAGTGACGTCACAGCGTGATCTCTCGAGAACACGCTGTGTGTCTGCACTGCCAGAAGCTGGGTGTTAACGAACAGAAGTGGATGATGCTGATTCGTCAGCATCATACACTCCCATTCCTAACGCCCAGCTTGTTAAAGAAGTAAAAACGCCCCGATGTACACACATAATACACGCCCAGTTGTATTTTTACTGTAAACACGCCAAGTTGTACTTTTGCAAGCCTCATTTGCATAAATACAAAAATGGTCATAACTTGGCCAAAAATGCTCGTTTTTTAAAAATAAAAACGTTACTGTAATCTACATTGCAGCGCCTATCTTCTGCAATAGCAGATAGGGGTTGCAAAATCTGGTGACAGAGCCTCTTTAACGCCGAAGGACGGATATATCCGTCCTCAGCAGCTGCTAGTTCGTGCAGGAGGACGAAATATATCCGTCCTGTGATGGCGTGGGTACTGCCACTGTACCCACGCGATCAGCGGCAGGAGCACGGCTGTTATACACAGCCTGGCTCCTGCTGCAACTGCCAGTTTAACCCATTAAATGCCGCTGTCAATAGTGACAGCGGCATCTAATGTATTTGACAGAGGGAGGGAGCTCCCTCTGTCACCCGATCGGCGCCCCCGCAAACAAATCGTGGGTCGCCATCGGTTTCCATGACAGCCGGGGGCCTAACAAAGACCCCCAGGTCTGTCTTCAGCAAATGCCTGTTAGGCCATGCCGGAGTCATGACCTAACAGGTTGACTGTCAGTTTTACACTGACAGGCAATAATGCTTTGGTATACTAAGTATACCAAAGCATTATATATGCGATTAATAGATCGCATAGTGAAGTCCCCTGGTGGGACTTAAAAAATAAATGTCAATCAGTTAAATAAAGTTTGTGAAAAAAAAAATTACAGTCAAAATCAAATAAAACTACTGTTTTTGCCCAAAAAGTGTTTTTATTTTGTAAAAGTGTCAAAACAAATAACACACACACATATATAGTATCCCCGCGATCGTAACAACTTGACCAATAAAATGAACACAATAATTAAACCGCCGGATGAACGGCGTCCAAAAAACACGTAAAAAACAACGGCAAAACTCTCTCTTTTCTCCCATTCCCCCCATAAAAAATAAAATAAAAGTTAATCTATAAGTCCTATGTACCCCAAAATAGTACTAATGAAAACTACACATTGGCCCGCAAAAATCAAGCCCACATATGGCCACATCGACGTAAAAATAAAAAAATTAAGACTTTTGGAATGCGGCGATGTAAAAACAAGTAATTTTTTTCTAAAAGGTTTTTTATTGTTCAAACGTAGGAAAACATATAAAACCTTTACATATTTGGTATCTCCGTAATCGTGCCGACCTATAGAATAAAGTTAACATGTTATTTACGCTGCATAGTAAACGGCGTAAATTTTTAACGTGAGAATTAATGCTGGAATAGCTGCTTATTTTCAATTCTCTCCTAAAATAAAGTTAATAAAAGTTAATCAATATATTGTAAGCATCTAAAAATGGTACAATTACAAAATACAACTCGTCCCGCAAAAAACAAGCCCCTATGTCGACAGAATAAAAAAAAAGTTATGACTCTTGGAATGCGACCGTGAAAAAACTAAAAATAATCCTTGGTCATTAACATGCAAAATGGTCCGGTCATTAAGGGGTTAACCACAATATTGAACTTTAAACAACAAATAAACGTAATACTCTATAATCCTTAATCTATAGGAGATCCTCTAAATCTCCAAGTAATTTATCTTTAACGTGCACAAGGGGCTCGTCTATTACAATGTTCTTTTGCAGGTATACGCTTCTTGAAATTTTGTGCCGAAATTATTAATTACTGGCCTGATTTTGAATAGGCGGTCAAATGTGGGGTCATCACAGGGCGGGCACTGTGCATTATTATTATAATGCAAAAATTTAAGAATAGCTTCAAAGCGAGTTCGGGGCCTTTCCATGCGGTAAATTGGGTTGGTGTACAAAACATCTGTACTCCAGTATTGCCTGATCTGTGGCTTCTTTACTAGCCCCATATGCAGCACAAGGCCCCAAAATTTGAACATCTCCGCTGCATCTACAGGGGTCCACTTGAAGAGTCTAGCATATGATGACGTGCGGTTCAGGGCAATAAATTGCTGGGCCTATAAATTGGTCTGGGCCACCATCAAATTCACTAAATCCTCACTGAAGAAAACCTTTAAAAAGTCTATTTCTGTGAGGCCTTCAGTCTCAAAATGAGTTCCTGAACTGCCTATGAATTCGGGGAACTGAGGCTCATCATTCTCAGGGGGTGGGTTCCACAAGGGATCACTTATCTGGGGGGTTGCCTGAGCTGATGTCCTGGGTCGCCTTTGCGGGGGTTCCTCATCACTGGATGATGATGAGGAGGAGGACAAGATGTATGGGGCGAATTCCTCTTCTCCCTTGCTGGCGGAATCAGGAAAGAAAGAAAGAAAGAAAGAAAGAAAGAAAGAAAGAAAGAAAGAAAGAAAGAAAGAAAGAAAGAAAGAAAGAAAGAAAGAAAGAAAGAAAGAAAGAAAGAAAGAAAGAAAGAAAGAAAGAAAGAAAGAAAGAAAGAAAGAAAGAAAGAAAGAAAAGTTTAGAAAAAAAATGTATAAAAAATTTACTGAACCAACTTCAGTAACAAAAAATTATGGTAATATAAAACTGTAAAGAATTTCCTGACTACCTGACACTAACTAAAATTTTGTGACGTTCAATCTGCTAAAGAAAAATGTAGTACAAAAACTACTGCAGTAAATTTAGGCTAAAACTATACTATGTAAAATTTAGTGAACGAACTTCAGTAAAAAAACTGAATGTCCGTCACTAACTGACGCTAAATATGTAACGCTATATATTAGTGCTAAAAAACCTGTAGTATAAAAAGTATACGCCAGTAAATTTAGACTAAAACTATAAAACTACGCTATGTAAAACTTAGTGAATGAACTTCAATAAAAAAACTGAATGTCCGTCACTAATTGACGCTTAATCTGTAATGCTATATATTAGTGCTAAAAAAACTGTAGTATAAAAATTATACTACAGTCAATTTAGACTAAAACTATAAAGCTAGTGACCACTGACACTAAATGTCGCACTATATTTTAGAAAAAAAACTGTAGTATAAGAAATATACTACAGTAAATTGACACTAACTTTAGAAAATTTGTATAGCTAAAACTACCTAAAATGTTTGTAATTTTTTTAATTATAAAATGGACGCTAACCTATATGTCCGCTACCCTAATGCCCTACCTATGCAGGTACTAGCTACCCCTAAACTACTGCTACCCTAACGTCCTACCTATGCAGGTACTAGCTACACCTAACTATATTTTATTTAACTTTTTTCTTAACTTTTTTTTACAGTTTTATATATAAAAAAAAAAGGCCCAAAAAAACCTGTGAGAACAAATTACCATTGAGGCTGATTATAGACTCAGCACTCAGTGGCCGCAGGGCGCACACAAAAAGATGGTGCAGTAAAAATAAGCCCAAAAATAAGCCTGCGCAAAAAAATTTGCACAGATGCCTATCAGTGATGGTGGTCACTGATCAGCGTTCAAGGGCTGCAGGGTGCACACCCAGAGACGGTGCTGGAAGAAAAATGGGGAAAAAAAAGCCCCAAAAAAACCCTGCGTCAATAAATTACCACTGCGGCTGGTTATGGACTCAGCACTCAGTGGCCACAGGGCGCACACAAGAAAATGGTGCAGTAAAAACGGGCCCGAAATAAAATACTGTGCTAAAAAAATTAGCAAAAATGCAGATCAGTGATGGCGGTCACTGATCAGCGCTCAGAGGCTGCAAGGCACACACATAGAGATGGTGCTGGAAGAAAAAGAAAAAATCTAAACCTGTGTCAGTCAAAAAAAAATGACCACAGATGCTGATCAGTGATGTCGGTCACTGATCAGCACTCAGTGGCCGCGGGGCGCACAAACGGAGATTGTGCAAAACAGTAAAAAAAAAAAGTCCTGTGCCAAAAATTGCTGATCAGTGGCCACAGGACGTACACGGAGGAGGGGGGAAGGGGGAGGGGGCGGGGGGGCTGGAACAGGGACTGGGAAAGGGAAATTCAGGAATCACTAGTGCTGCTGCTAAAAAAAAATCTAAAAAAAAATCAGCAGCAGCACAGTTGATGATGATGGTCACAGTCAGTGATCACACTGCAAGATGCAGAAGATGACGATCACAGCACAGAAAGCCTCAGCAACGGTAAGTATTTGGTTCACAGACTCACACACCAGGTGGTCTCAACGTTCCAAACCGGAATGAGGTGGGCAGAGCTGGTGCAGGGTGTTTGAAACGCGCACCATGGCTATGATTGGTCGGTCTATGCAGACCGAACAATGGTAGCGATGGGGGGGGGGGTGGCACAATCACTACTGCCTTACTAGTACATGGCGGGGATTGGTGCCATCCTAGACAGCACCAATCCGCACCGTATCACTGTGCCCTGCGGCACAGTGATAGGTTATAGCCTCAAAAAGCTGCGATTGGCCGGTCTGAACTGACCGACCAATCACAGAGATCGTTGATGCAGGGGGGAGTGCCAACCTCCTGGGCCACGTGTAAAGATGGCCTGCTGTCAGGGACAGCAGCCATCTTTACTCTGTCACCGTGCCTTTAGACACAGTGACCACTTAAAGCTCCAACGTACCCATACGTTGGATTGCGTTAAGTATCTAACGACAACGACGTACCCATACGTTGGATGTCGTTAAGGGGTTAAGAAAATTAATTAGCACAGAATGTTGGACCTAAAAATTATAAAAATGTGGACGTTCAAATTTTAGACAATCTGCTGTGCATCAAATCCCATTAATATTGGATTAAAGGGTTTGTACCACGAAAATAATTTATCCCTTACCAGCAAGATAGGTGATAAATGCCGGATTGCTACGGGTCGTAAACGAGATCGCGGGTCCCGTAGTCCCTTGTGTGAATTGAGTGGTGGTCAGTCAATTCATTCCCTATGGGACTGACAGAGACAGCCGGGCATTATACTTGACTATTTCCATCGATCCCATAGAGAATGATTAGAGCGGTTGGACTGCAGGTTGGAAATTCTTAGTTGCCACATTTCATAATATATCTGCTAAGGTGTGAGAGCTCTGTTTTCTGATCCACTCCACACAGCCATAGAGTAACATGCTTCCTGAAACCACGACTAGGAGGGAGACGATTGTACACATATTTTTACAGCCCCCGTGTGTATTAATACAGCCCCTGTTGTTTATCAGTCTTCAGTTTGCTCCCCCTAGTGGCAGTCTTATGCTACAGAAATTTGTGTGTATAACAAATATTTAACTGCATAGAAACTAACCCTCTAAGGCCCCATGCACACGACCCTGTTCGGTCCGTGATATACAGTCCGCATTTCGGCCGCATGTACCGGACCGAACACTGTGCAGGGAGCCGGGCTTCTAGTATCATAGTTATCTAGAAATGAAGCAAGGGGAGGAGACCTCCAGCTCACCAGTCCAGCGTCTGACACTCCAGCTTCACTCGGATCTCCGCGACGGTCCACGATAGGTAGCAGATAGAAGTGAAGAAAATTGATCCAGCGCTGTAGGAGTGTTTTAAAAAGGAATAATATTACTATATTTATTCAATATCAAAAATATCAAATCAGACGTGCCAGCAGACGTGGTGACAAGGCAGTTGTGAGTAGGTATTTGGTTCCGTATATCACAGACCGAACACGGTTGTGTGAATGGGGACTAAGATATAAAGCTGAGAACCGGATTACAATAGAGTATTACATGACCCGAGGTTAACTGTGGAATCAAGTTCTGAAATAAAATACATAATGAGAGTGATAATTTGATCAAGGTGCAACTTTCTCTTACTTGGAGGCAATTGATGAGAAGCTGCAGATCTGTTCTGCGGCTGCGCCAACTTCCTGTGGGATGAGTCCTTGCGAGGTGGTCTCATGATGATGTTAATCACTGCTGAAAGACAAACAATCAGTTAGGCCCCATGTACATGAACGTGTTTTTGTGGCCGCAATTCCCCCGAAAATCCACGGGAGAATTGCGGCCCCATTCATTTCTATGGGGCCATGCACACGACCGTGGTTTTCCCCGTCTGTGCATGGCCCAGGAGCCTGGACCGCAGAAAGAATGCCTTATTACGTCCGTTTTCTGCGGTCCAGGCTCATTGAAAATAATGGCCGTGGCCATTTGCGGGCGGCTCGCAAGTGACACTCCGCTGCCGGCCAACCCAAAAATCACGGCCGTGCACATGGCTACGGTCGTGTGTATGAGGCCTTAAACAACAGACTGAGACAATTCAGCAGAAATACAGATGACGTAGGATAATAATAATAATAATAATAATAATAATAATAATAATAATAATAATAATCTTTATTTATATAGCGCCAACATATTACGCAGAACTTACAATTTAGAGGGAAGATGAAACAAACAATATCAGACATTACATAGTGACAAAGTTAATTTACAATTCAAACTTGAGGAGTAAGGACCCTGCTCGCAAGAGCTTACAATCTATGAATGAACTGAGAGGTTTTATCTTTCTTGCCAGGGCCGTATTTACAGCTCACGCTGCTCTAGGCACTGAGGATGAATACGCCCCCATATTAATAGCCCATTTACTTTAGCCAATTATCATCACGATTTGCTAGTTTCTGACCAATTATAATGATATTTGGTCAGTGTTAACAAAGAGAAGATCAATGATAATACCTTTGTTTATCGTTGCTCTGCAATTGTGATGTAAAAATAAGGGCTCATGTACACGACCATAGTGGTGTGCGCGGCCCATGATTTGCGGCTCGGGCGGCATTGGATTGTCATCCGCGGGCCGTGCACCTTGCCGTGTGCATCCGTTTCAATGAGCCTAGACCGCAAAATACAGCCGTAATAAGACATGTCCTATCTTTTTGCGGTCCAGGCTCCCTCGCAATGCACGGATCGTGGAAACCATGGTCGTGTGCATGGGCCCATAGAAAAGAATGGGACCGCAATTTACCCGCAGATTTGCAGTTGAATTGTGGCCGCAAAAACACGTTCGTGTGCATGGGGCCTAGTTGTTATCAGTGACACGATTGATAAATGTGAATGCCGCTGATACTAAAATTTACACTTGGCATTGATGCCTAGTGAACATCCCGGTCCTGGTGTCAGGTGGTGTGGACTGTGTTCCCCAAAACTCATGAGTTCCACTGGGAAATACAGGCCATACTATGCTGTACCAGAGTCTGGAATCTGCATACATAGATTAGCCCTACCCCCAAACTATAATAATACAATGCCTAAATATTACCACTATGACTAAATAAAACCACCATACTGTGACTAGATAACACTGCCATACACTGACTGAATAATACCACCATACAGTGACTGAATAATACCTCAATACTGTCACTGGATAACACTACAGTATAATGACTGGATAACACCACGATACTGTGAATAAATAACACCAACATACCATGACTGGATAACACCACCATACAGTGACTAGATAATACCACTATACCGAGACTAGATAACATCACCATACTGTGACTGAATAATACCACCATACAGTGACTGAATAATACCTCCATACAGTGACTAAATAATACCGTCATTTAGTGACTGAATAACAACACCATGCAGTGACTGAATAATACAACCATACAGTGACTGAATAATACCACCATACAGTGACTAAATAATACCTCCATACAGTGACTGAATAACACCGCGATACAGTGACTAAATAACACCGCAATATAGTGACTAAATAACATTGCCATACAGTGACTAAATAACACTGCCATACATTAACTGAATAATACCACCATACACTGACTAAATAATACCTCCACACAGTGACTGAATAATACCGTCATACAGTGACTAGATAAAAAAAAAGTTGTTCACAATCTTGCGAACATTTCAAAATGTCTGATAGGAAAACATTGAAATTGATGCGCATGTTATCCTAATGCCAAAATTACCACCCCCACACAAGCAAGCTATAACTAAGCCCCACAACACATTTTATTTAGGATGTATTCACACATTGCGTTTATATTTTGCTGCAATTTTCAAAAATTAAATGCAGAAAAAACTGCAATATGGCTGCAACACATGAATATACTCTTAGGGTCAGTTCACACGGATTTCGTTGTGGAAAATCGACAGCAAATACAGTAGCAACAAAGTGGATGAGATAAAACAAATCTCATTCACATGCTGCGTAAATACTGAGTGGAAAATACGCTCAGAAATTGACCTGCGGTGTGGAATTTTATTCCGCAGCATGTCAATAGTATTTGTTTAAACGCTGCTTATTTGTTGTGGGTTTTCCGTATTGAATTCAATAGGGAGGTAAAACCCCCAACAAATAGTAGTTGTTGAGTTTTTTGCGGTGGGTTCGCAGCAATTCCGCCACAAAAAATGCAACACAGAAAAAAATTAAAATCTTAGACTTACCCAGGAGTCTGTGTTTCTTCCTCCAGGCTAGCCTCCTAGGATGATGTTTCATCCCATGTGACCGCTGCAGCCAATCACAGGCCAATTACAGGCTGTAGGGGTGGTCACATGGGATAAAACATTATCCCAGGAGGCCAGCCTGCTAGCAGGCCGGCTAAGTGCTGAGGTTTTACGGAGCGGACATTCTGGGTGAAAAACTGCACCACAGCTATTACGCAGCATATCCGACCCCTGTGAAATTTACACAGCATAAAATCCGCAGCATAATATAGTAGTAGCATAGTGGATGATACGTGAACATATCTCATCCCTACACAGAAACCGTTCATAACTTGACCTGCAGTGCATTTTTTTTAAAATCTGCAGCATGTCAATTTATGCTGTGGAATCGCTGCTCTTGTATTGTGGGTTTTACCCATTGTATTCAATGGGAGGTAAAACCCGCAACAGGCAGAAACGTGATTGTCATGCCCATGGCCACAGGCCGTCAGGTTCACTCACCTCCTGGCGGCCGCAGCCATGGGTCTCAGGAGACGCCGGCGCTCACTTCCACTCACCTCGGCCAGGTCCCGTAGGCCCGCTCTTAAAGGGGCAGCGCGCACACCGTACTTTAATGTGTAATCAGCCCATGTGTGCCCTGGTCTATAAGAAGAGTGCAGCCCCTTGCTTCCTTGCCTAAGCGTTGTTTGTCATATCCTAGTTTGTCTAAGCAAATGGTCTCCTAGTGTTTTCCAGTGTTCCCCGTACCTGTATCCTGTATCCCGTGCTATCCTGGTCAAGTGCCGTGCTGTGCTGTAGTCGTGTTGTGCTGTATTCCACACCTGTCCTGCTACTCCACACCTGACGTCTACCTGCTGCCTAGTCCCAGTCGAGCCTGTCTTGCTACTGTCCGAGCTGCCACAGGTACCCTATACAAACTATAGACTGTGACCTGCGCCCTATTGGCCAGCTGCCATACTGCCAAGGCGGTATGGCCCAGTGGGTCCACGAACCCTACGTGACAGTAATTACACCTCAAAAATAATGAATGAGAAAAAAAAAAAGCTTACACTTACTACTGCCCATAGTCATAGCAACGCATATTCTGTACTGAACGCAGTCCGGCCTCCTGGGATGATGATACATCCCATGTGACTGTTTCTTTTCCATTATTCTGTTTTCTTCTATATTCTGCTTTTCCCCCTATTTGTGTCTTGGTGTTTTCCCATACCCCTTCTGTGGGGTGTGTTTTGGTATTTACCTTGTTCTGGAAGTTTCCTCAGGTTTGACCTCGTGACCAGGCTGATGTTGGCAACAGTCCAGGGATTGGTTTGAGCAGCTGAGCGGCGGGAAATCCTGGAGGTTAAAAGGCCCTGCTGTCTGGTCCGATCAGCAGTTCGTCTGAAGAAGAAGCCGTTTGAAGCAGCTGACCAGACCTGCAGGACGATGGACCAGCTGTTGAATGACCTCCTGAGCAAACCGGAACAGAACGGCCGAGAGGAGTGGCTGCGGAGATGTCTTCAGATGGGACCAGCGGCGCTTCCAGCTGTTTCCGTCACTCCGACGGCAGAAGGTGACGTTACGGAGCCGGCGTTCGTTGATGACAGTACTGCGCATGTTGATGACATCGCCCGGCCGGGACAGAGGCCGCATAAGAGATTGCGGAAGCAGCCGAGGTTTTATTCTCCTCCAGTGTTCCGGAATAGGAGGAGGGCAGAACGGAAGTCCGCTTCACCCTCCCATCGCCCTGGGCAAGCAGAGGAGCCAGCGGAGGACCGCAGTAAGCCAGGGACGTCTATGGGTGAGAGCAATTTGAATGAGCCTGTCAGGCAAATATTTTCTAATGATCTAGTCCCTGAGCCTGATGTATTGTCAGGCATGTTTAATTTCTTTAAGTGTTTTGCTAGTATGTCTAGCAATGGTGGTTTGAGTAATGTTTCTCCTGCTGTAGTGAATCCTAATGTCTCTACATCTGCTGGAGTAAATTCAAGTTTAGCCCCTGAGGCATGGGTTACTCCTCCTAGTTGTTCTGGGAGGGAGAATGTGCAAAGTACTGATGTGGTAAAAGCTCCTAGTGTTAATACTGCCCCGGGTGTAGCTGAAATTTGTTTTAACCCCTTAAGGACACGGCCAATTTTGGCCTTGAGGACAGTACAATTTTTTTAATTTCCCTCTTTGCATCCCGACGCTCATAACGTTTTTTTTTTTTGTACGAAGTAGTTTTATGAGACTTTGTTTTTTGTGGGACGAGTTGTACTTTATGTAGGTACCATTTTTTGGGACAAATACATTATCGTTTCATTTATATAAATTTTTATTTTGGCGAAAATGCAGAAAAAAAGCAGTTCCGCTGCAGTTTTAATATTGTTTTCTTTTTACACCATCATAAATAATGTTATACATTTGTTGTACAGGTTATTACCTCAGTATGTCCTAACAACAGGAAATATGTTCAGACAGCCCTGGGGTCCTTCAATGGAGCCTGGGCTGTCTGGCCATACAAGTTAAAGGCTTTGATCGTGTCACAATTATCTTCTGTACGCGATCAAAGTGCAGTCCCCTCTCCTTGAATTCTGCGATCAGCTTTCATAGCGGCATTCAAAGGGTTACCGGCGGAGAGAGGATGTTTCTCTTCTCTCCGCTGTCAGAGCGGGGCCGTGGCTGTGTATTACAGCCGTTGCCCCACTCTCGATCGCGCGCACAGACGGCTATCACACAGGACGAGAATGCTCGTCCTAATGCGCCAAGTACTCGCCGCTCAGGTCGAGCATTCTCGTCCTGTGTCAGCAAACAGTTAAGGAGGCTTTGACTTGTGGTATATCCCCACTGGGATTTCATTTATCTTCCAGTGTGAAGGAATTTTTTTTATAAAGGTGATTATGTGGATATTTTTTCGTTATTGCCTTCTTATAAAGAGATTAAAAATGAAAAAAAGGATGAGAAGGATGACGATAATAAAAGATCCAATATTCTTCTATCTTGGGCGAGAGACGTCCTGAGAAATGTTCTGGTTTATTCCAGCATTTGGATATAGTGCTGGAAGCGTTTAGGAACTTTGGCGGTTTTGCCTGGTGTTCATATGACGAGATGTTCCATCAGAAATTGGCTGCCCACCCCAATGTTAAATGGGGCCAGAATGACGTTGGTTTATGGATTAACCTGATGATCCCTCAAAAGGCTAGTGGCTGAAAACAGTTGGCTTCGGGCCAGACTGCTAATTTTCGCAAAGGTGTCTGTTTTGCCTTCAATGAAGCTCAATGTAAATGGAATCAAAGCTGTCGCTACAGACATAAATGCTCACATTGTGCAGGATCAGATCCCATGGTGCGATGCTTCAAGAAGGCCAATCAGACAGCACAGCAACAACCAAGTACAAAAGAGTCCATTTCCAAGAGCATTGACGCCAGTGAATTTAGTAAACATGTTACCTTGGCTAGAGGTGTATCCAAACCGAATGAGGGCTGAGCTATTGTATAATGGTTTTACTAATGGATTTTTTTTGTGCCAGAGTTTACTGGCTCTGGTTGTACATAGGTGAATAATTTGAAATCTGTTCATTTTAATAAGGAGATTATACATATTTTGCTGCAGAAGGAATTGCCAGAAGGCAGGATTGAGGGTCCTTTTTCCTCCCCTCCTTTTGACAATTTCAGATTATCTCCTTTGGGTTTAGTTCCAAAGAAGGTGGTGGGTAGTTTAGATTAATTCATCATCTCCCTTATCCGAAAAACTAATCGTTAATTGATTCTGTGGATAAGTCTGATGCCTCTGTCATGTATGCCTCTTTTGACCAGTTTTGGTAGGGGTGCCTTGCTTGCGAAAGCGGACATCAAGTCAGCTTTTCGTTTGTTGCCTGTTTGTAATGTTGGTTTTAATTAGTTAGGTTTTCAGTTTGGTGGTTGTTATTATTTTGATAAGGCTTTACCTATGGGTTTTACATTATCATGTTTTTATTTTGAATCCTTTACTTCTTTCCTTGAATGGGTTGTTATTAAAGATTCTGCAGGTGGCATATTACACTATTTAGATGATTTATTTTTTTTGTTGGACGTTGTGATTCTGTGGATTGTTTGGTTTTATTACAAAAGTTTGAATCTTTAATGTCTTATTTTGGTATTCCATTAGCTTTGGAAAAAACGATTTATCATTGCACTAACTTAAAGTTTTTGAGTATTACAGTAGATAAGGTTGCTATGGAATTTAGATTACCTATTGATAAAATTCAGAAAATGTGGGTCATGTTATTGCGTATGATATCTTTGCGTAAAGTTTTATCAAAGGACATGCAGTCTCTGTTGGGAAATTTAGTTTTTGCTTCGAGGGTGATTTTTTTACAGATGCTTATATATGTCCACTAGGGGTCTGAAGTCCCCTTTTGCTCATATTAGGCTTAATAGAGTTTTGAAGGAGGATTTAACCATGTGGTTGTGTTTCCTTCAAAATTTTAATGGTCATTCTTTGTGGTAGGAAGAGTTTGTTGATTCTGAAGCTTTAGGCCTTTTTACTGACGCTTCTGGATCTATTGGCTTCGGTGCCTTTTGGAATGATCATTGGTGTGCTGAACCGTGGAATGAAGCCTGGATCTCTCATGGTGTCACAAAAAACATAGTTTTATTGGAATTATTCCCTGTTGTGGTCACCATTGTCATTTGGGGCCAGTTTTTTTCGGAATAAACATATTATTTTGAACTCTGATTATATGGGTGTAGTATTTGCTATCAATTGCTTATCCTCTAAATGTTTCATGGTAGTTAAAGAGGCTCTGTCACCAGATTTTGCAACCTCTATCTGCTATTGCAGCAGACCGGCGCTGCAATGTAGATTACAGTAACGTTTTTATTTTTAAAAAACGAGCATTTTTGGCCAAGTTATGACCATTTTCGTATTTATGCAAATGAGGCTTGCAAAAGTACAACTGGGCGTGTTGAAAAGTAAAAGTACAACTGGGCGTGTATTATGTGCGTACATCGGGGCGTGTTTACTACTTTTACTAGCTGGGCTTTCTGATGAGAAGTATCATCCACTTCTCTTCAGAACACCCAGCTTCTGGCAGTGCAGATATGTGACGTCACTCACAGGTCCTGCATCGTGTCGGCACCAGAGGCTACAGATGATTCTGCAGCAGCATCGGCGTTTGCAGGTAAGTCCATGTAGCTACTTACCTGCAAATGCTGATGCTGCTGCAGAATCATCTGTAGCCTCTGGTGCCGACACGATGCAGGACCTGTGAGTGACGTCACAGATCTGCACTGCCAGAAGCTGGGCGTTCTGAAGAGAAGTGGATGATACTTCTCATCAGAAAGCCCAGCTAGTAAAAGTAGTAAACACGCCCCGATGTACACACATAATACACCCCCAGTTGTACTTTTACTTTTCAACACGCCCAGTTGTACTTTTGCAAGCCTCATTTGCATAAATACGAAAATGGTAATAACTTGGCCAAAAATGCTCGTTTTTTAAAAATAAAAACGTTACTGTAATCTACATTGCAGCGCCGATCTGCTGCAATAGCAGATAGGGGTTGCAAAATCTGGTGACAGAGCCTCTTTAAGCTCTTTCGCCATCTAGTGTTGTTATGCTTGAAGTTTAACATATGGTTGAAAGCTAGACATTTTAGTGGTATTCATAATGTAATAGCTGATTCTCTCTCTAGTTGCCAGCTGGAAAAATTTCGTTACTTGGTCCCCTCTGCCGATATGGAAGGGATAGAGTGTCCGAAGCATCTCTGGGATCTGATATGGGAGAATTTTTTTTTCCTTACAGGGTTCGGTCTCTCAAAAACAGTCTGGATACACACATGCATGGAGCAGCTGGTGCTCTTTCTGTGAGTAACATGGTTCTAAGGGCGGATTTATGCGAACGTGATTTACGTCCGTGCAACGCATGTGATTTTCATATGCAAGTCTATGGGGCAGTGCAGACTGTCCGTGATTTTTGCGCAGCGTGATTACGCTGAGTAAAACTCATGACAGGTTCTATATTTCAGCGTTTTTCACGCATCGCACACCCATTGAAGTCAATGGGTGCGTGAAAATCACGCGCACCACATGGAAGCACTTGTAGCAGTAAGAAAATGAATGTAAACAGAAAAGCACCACGTGCTTTTCTGTTTACAAACATCCAAACGTAGTGTCATTAATGATGGCGGCTGCGTGAAAAGCACGCAGCCGCGCACCATATGAACATGACACACAGAGCTGTTAAGTGCCTTTTGCGCACGCATAACGCAGCATTTTTTGCATGCGCAAAACGCACACGCTCGTGTAAATCCGCTGTAATGGCAGGGTAAGGAGACAGACATGTGAGCCCTAATCTACCCGCCACTCAGTCCCTGCCTACTTGCAATGGCCCATCCTAAGCTCACTAAGTGCACGACAGACAAACAGACAAGGGTACACAGAAGCTAATGGAAATGGTGCTGTTGCCCACGGCAACCCCGTGAGCATCAAGAATAGTGAACGAGCCGAGTCAAACCAGGAGTGGACGAGGTACAAAACGCAGAGCAGGAGAATAGTGAACGAGCCGAGTCAAACCAGGAGTGGACGAGGTACAAAACGCAGAGCAGGAGAATAGTCAGTCAAGCCAGGGTCAATATGAAACAGAAGACAAGTAGTAAGTAGCAGCAGCAGAGCCAGGAAATTGACTGAAAGAATCACAGGCAAAGGAGGAGCAGGAAGTGAAGGTATAAATAGACAGAGGGCGGGAGCTAGCTCCGTCTGGCCAGGCTGTGATAGGCTCTCCCACTCATCAGCCTCCCAGCCTGATTGGTAGAAGGAGGGGTCACTCGATCAGACTTAGGAGCAGGTGCAGAGTGAGTAACCACGGGCGTCGACACAGAAGCTGTGTCAGGCAGATCCTTTACAGTACCCCCGCTTTATGAGGGGCCACTGGACCCTTTCTAGGTGGACCTGGCTTATAGGGGAACCGAAGATGGAACCTCCTGAGCAATACTGCAGCGTGAACATCCCGGGCGAGTACCCAAGTCCTCCCCTCAGGCCCGTATCCTCTCCAATGGACTAGGTACTGTAGAGAGCCTTGGACCATCCTGCTGTCCACAATCTTGGCCACCCCAAATTCTACCCCTTCAGGGGTGAGAACAGGGACCGGAGGTTTCCTCGAGAGAGAGCCAAGGACGGGGAGCAGCGTTTCAGGAGGGATGAAACACGTCGTGTATTCGAAAAGACTGGCGTAACTCCAGTCGGAAGGAGACAGGGTTAAGGACTTCAATGACCTTGTATGGCCCTATATACCTGGGAGAAATTTTTTATGCGGGACCTTAAAGGGAATGTGACGCTAGAAAAAAACAATTTTTTTTTTAGTTAAACTATTAGTGTGTAGGTGATTAAACATTGTTCTAATTTTTTTTATTTTTTTTCATGAGTCAGGAAATATTATAAATTAGATTCTAATTTATAATATTTCCCAGTGCTGGTCACTAGATGGAGCAATTCCCAAAATTGCAGCATTGCATGTGGTAAAGCAACCACATTGCTTTATGCTGCAAAATTTGAGAAAACTCACTCGCTCTAGTGAGCTCTCAGAATCCCCCCCCTCCTTTATCCTGGCTAGTGCCGGGAGAAATGAGGGGATTGAACGGTCAAACCTCCTACACAGTGTGTCGCCATTTTTTGAGCTAACACACAGTGTAGTAGGTTAACATACACTAGTAAACACACAGTAAAACACTTACATACACAGAAATAACTTACCTGTTCCAGCCGCCGCCGCTCCCTCCGGTCCGTCCGCTCATTCTGCTGCCGCCGCTCCAAGTGCACATGTCCGGAAGCCGCGACCGGAAGTAGTAATCTTACTGTCCGGCCGCGACTTCCGGTCCACAGGAAAATGGCGCCGGACGGCGAACAGTTCAACTTGGACTGTGTGGGAGCGGCGCATGCGCCGTTCCCACACAGACGGCGTACACCATAGTGGATGGAACGGGCCCCGTTCGCATTCACTATGGGACTGTATGTGCCGTATTCCATGTCTGTATGTGTCGTTAATCGACACATACAGAAATGGAAAAAAAAATGGCAGCCCCCATAGGGAAGAAAAAGTTCAAAAATAAAAAAAAAGTAAAACACAAACACACAAATAAATATAAAAGTTTTTAATAAAACAATAAAATCTAACTGATGTAAAAAAAAATTTTTGGGTGACACTATTCCTTTAAGGCGCAAATTTCTTGAAAGACAGCCACACCAGATCCCCGACCGCAAACAAGGGGTTAGCAGAACGTCTTCTATCTGCCTGAGTCTTTTGTATGCTCTGGGACGCCTCTAGGTTCTTCTGAACCTGGGCCCAGACTGTGCACAGTTCCCGATGAACGACATCTACCTCAGGATTGTTGGAACCACCAGGTGAAACGGAGGAGAACCGTGGATTGAACCCAAAATTACAGAAAAAGGGGGAGACCCCTGATGAGTTACTGACCCGGTTATTAAGGGAAAATTCAGCGAGGGAAATGAAGGAGACCCAATCATATTGACAGTCAGAGATAAAACACCTTAAATATTGTTCTAGAGACTGATTAGTCCTCTCAGTTTGGCCATTAGTTTCAGGATGGAAGGCCGAGGAGAAGGACAGATCAATCTCGAACTTTTTACAGAAGGCTCTCCAAAACAATGAAACAAATTGTTCCCCTCTGTCAGAAACAATATTGACAGGAACCCCATGGAGACACAGGATGTGTTTGATAAACAAGGTAGCCAATGTCTTAGCATTGGGTAGTTTCTTGAGGAGCACAAAGTGGCACATCTTACTGAAGCGGTCCACTACCACCCATACCACCGACTTGCTTTGAGATGGAGGCAGATCGGTGATAAAATCCATGGAGATATGGGTCCAAGGTCTCTGGGGAATGGGCAAAGAACATAGTAAGCCTGCTGGTCGGGACCTGGGAGTCTTGGACCTAGCACAAATTTCACAAGCGGCGACGTAGGCCTTAAGGTCTTTAAGCAACCCAGGCCACCAATAGTCTCTGGCAATGAGGTGCTTGGTACCCAGGATGCCTGGATGGCCAGATAGTGCAGAGTCATGATTTTCCCTGAGTACCCTTAGCCGGAATTGCAGGGGAACAAACAGCTTGTTCTGAGGAAGGTTCCCGGGAGCTGAACCTTGATCAGCCGCAATTTCGGAGACTAAGTCAGAATCAACAGAGGAAATGATTATACCTGGGGGCAAAACACAAGCAGGATCTTCCTCCAAAAGAGGGCTGGCCATGAAGCTACGCGACAGTGCATCAGCCTTAATATTTTTAGACCCAGCCCTATAGGTGACCAAAAAGTTGAATCTAGTAAAAAAATAACGCCCATCGAGCTTGTCTCGGGTTTAGCCTCCGGGCAGATTCTAGGAAAACCAGATTCTTGTGGTCGGTGAGGACCGTAACCTGGTGCCTAGCCCCCTCCAGGAAGTGGTGCCACTCTTCAAATGCCCATTTAATGGCTAAGAGTTCGCAGTTGCCAATGTCGTAGTTACTCTCAGTGGGTGAGAACTTCCTGGAGAAGTAGGCACAGGGACGGAGATGGGTGAGGGACCTGGTACCCTGGGACAAGACAGCACCCACTCCCACCTCGGAGGCGTCAACCTCCACGATAAATGGCTCCATTTGGTTAGGCTGAATCAGCACTGGGGCCGAGATAAAGCACTTCTTAAGGATCTCAAAAGCCTGGACCGCCTCTGGAAGCCAATGGAGGAGATCAGCACCTTTGCGAGTGAGATCCGTAAGAGGCTTAGCGATGGCCGAGAAGTTAGCAATAAATCTCCTGTAATGATTAGCAAACCCCAGGAAGCAATGTAACGCCTTTAGGGAGGCAGGTTGGACCCATTCCGCCACAGCCTGTACCTTGGCAGGGTCCATGCGGAATTCATGAGGAGTGAGGATTTGACCCAAAAATGGTATCTCCTGCACCCCAAACACACATTTTTTTGTTTTAGCAAACAGTTTGTTTTCCCGAAGGGCCCTAGAGCACCTTCCTGACATGCTCAATGTGGGAGGACCAGTCCTTGGAAAACACTAGGATGTCATCAAGGTACACTACAAGAAATACCCCCAGGTAGTCTCTTAAAATCTAATTTATGAAATTCTGGAAGACCGCGGGAGCATTACACAACCCAAAGGGCATGACGAGGTATTCAAAATGACCTTCGGGCGTATTAAACGCAGTCTTCCACTGATCCCCCTCTTTGATGCGGATAAGGTTATAAGCCCCCCGTAGATCAAACTTAGAGAACCATTGGGCCCCCTGAACCTGATTGAAGAGATAAGGAATCAAAGGAAGGGGATACTGGTTCCTTACAGTGAACTTATTCAAGTTTCGGTAATCAATGCACGGCTTAAGACCACCATCCTTCTTCCCTACGAAGAAGAAGCCAGCACCTACCGGAGAAGTAGAGGGTCGAATGTAACCCTTGGCCAGGCATTCCTGGATATACTCTCTCATGGCTTCACGTTCGGGACAAGAGAGATTAAATACCCTACCCTTAGGGAGCTTAGCTCCTGGTACCAAATCGATTGCGCAATCGTATTCTCTATGAGGAGGTAACACTTCGGAGGCCTTTTTAGAAAAAACATCAGCGAAGTCCTGAATAAACTCAGGTAGAGTGTTCTCTCCGTCAGGGAGAGAAATAAAATTAACAGAAAAACATGACGTCATGCATTCATTACCCCATTTGGTAAGATCCCCAGTATTCCAGTTAAACGTGGGATTATGCAACTGCAACCAGGGAAGGCCTAAAACCAAATCGGACGATAATCCCGGCATAACCAGTACAGAGCACTGCTCCAAATGCATGGAGCCAAGAAGGAGTTCAAAAACAGGGGTATGCTGCGTAAAATAAACATTAGCAAGAGGAGTGGAGTCGATACCCACTACCGGAACAGGTTTAGGCAAATCAATCAATGGCATAGCTAGAGACATAGCAAATTCCACAGACATAATGTTAGCAGAAGACCCTGAATCCACGAAGGCACTGCCGGTAGCAGACCTACCACCAAAAGAGACCTGAAAGGGAAGCAAGATCTTATTAGGTTTCATATTTACAGGAAATACCTGTGCGCCCAAGTGACCTCCCCGATGATCACTTAGGCGCGGAAGTTCTTCCGGCTGCTTATTCTTACGCCTAGGACAGTTGTTCACTTGATGCTTGTCCTCCCCACAGTAGAAGCAGAGACCATTCTTCCTGCGGAAGTCTCTACGTTGTTGGGGAGACACGGAGGCCTCGAGTTGCATTGGTTCATCCGAGTTTTCCGTGGAAGAACGAAGCAACGGAACTTCGGGAGCCATCATGGGGGAGCCAGAGGAGAAAGCACAAAAACGTTCAAGTCGTCGTTCCCTGAGACGTCGGTCAAGTCGTACCGCTAAAGCCATAACCTGATCTAGAGAGTCAGAAGAGGGGTAGCTAACAAACTGGTCCTTCAGGGCGTTCGACAGACCCAATCTAAACTGGCACCTCAAGGCAGGGTCATTCCACCGAGAAGCTACACACCACTTCCTAAAGTCCAAACAGTACTCCTCAACGGGTCTCTTACCCTGACGTAAGGTCACCAGCTGACTCTCGGCAAAGGCAGTCTTGTCAGTCTCGTCATATATGAGCCCGAGAGCAGAAAAAAAAAGGTCAACAGAGGAAAGTTCAGGGGCGTCGGGAGCCAAAGAGAAGGCCCATTCTTGGGGCCCGTCCTGGAGCCGGGACATAATTATACCCACTCGCTGGCTCATGGAACCTGAGGAGTGGGGCTTTAGACGGAAATAGAGCCTACAACTCTCCCGAAAGGAGAAAAAAGTCTTCCGGTCCCCTGAGAACCGGTCAGGCAACTTGAGGTGGGGTTCAAGAGGTGAGGTGGGGGGCACTACCAGGGTAGCATCTTGCTGGTTGCCGCTCTGAGCCAGGGCTTGGACCTGTAGGGAGAGGCCCTGCATTTGCTGAGCCAGGGTCTCAAGGGGTTCCATAGTTGTGACAGGGACCAGGGTAGAAAAGGTATATGGGCCTGTGATTATGTAATGGCGGGGTAGGGAGACAGACAGTTGAGCCCTAATCTACCCGCCACTCAGTCCCTGCCTACTTGCAACGGCCCGTCCTAAGCGACGGTGTACAACTGGGCGACGGTCCCTACGCTCACTAAGTGCACGACAGACAAACAGACAAGGGTACACAGAAGCTAAGGGAAATGGGGCTGTTGCCCACGGCAACCCCGTGAGCAACAAGAATAGTGAACGAGCCGAGTCAAACCAGGAGTGGACGAGGTACAAAACGCAGAGCAGGAGAATAGTGAACGAGACGAGTCAAACCAGGAGTTAACGAGGTACAAAACGCAAAGCAGGAGAATAGTCAGTCAAGCCAGGGTCAATATGAAGCAGAAGACAAGTAGTAAGTAGCAGCAGCAGAGCCAGGAAACAGACTGAAAGATTCACAGGCAAAGGAGGAGCAGGAAGTGAAGGTATAAATAGACAGAGGGCGGGAGCTAGCTCCGTCTGGCCAGGCTGTGATAGGCTCTCCCAGTCCTCAGTCTCCCAGGCTGATTGGTGGAAGAAGTGGTCACTCGACCAGACTTAGGAGCAGGTGCAGAATGAGTAACCACGGGCGTCGACACAGAAGCTGTGTCAGACAAATCCTTTACATCCGCCCTAATACATATGTTTGTGAAGTGGATTTAGCCTTATCCTTTGTCGGTCGTTAGTTCTTGAACCAGTTTTCACAGTTATGTTTCCGGTATTTTGTCAGGTGTTTCCTTTATTTCATAAGTAGTTTAATGTTAGGCCAATTAATTCTCTTTTTCAGGTTATGCAGGTTTTGAAGGGTTATAGGAGATCTACAGTTGTTAGGGATAATAGACGTCCTATTACATTTAAATTGTTGCAGCAATTGGTCTCTTCATGTAATTCTGTTTGTTTCTCCTCATACGAATGTACTAGGTTTAAAGCTTTATTTTTGACAGCTTTCTTTGGAGCCTTCCGGGTTAGCAAGCTGGTGTCTATCAATAGAACCAGCTTGGCTAGTTTATGTTTTGCAGATATACAGGTGGATCATAGCTCAATATCGCTTTTTCTAAGACGATCAAAAACGGATCAGCGTGGTAAGGGTTCATTTATTCGGATTAATTGTATTCAAGATGTCAGGTTTTGTGCTGTTTGTAGAATTAAATCGTTTTTAGCAGTTAGGTGTTGTAGTGTGGTTTCTTTATTTTCACAGGTTGATGGTTCACCTGTTACTGTTTATCAGTTTAATAGCGTTTCGAAGAAATATTTATTGTTTTTACACCTTGATTAATTTGAATTCTCTTCTCATTCTTTTAGAATTGGTGCCCGCTACTGAGGCGGCGAGTTTGGGTCTTTCAGACTCAGTCATTAAACGGATTGGTAGCCGGTGCTCAGATAGATTTAGATTATATGATTATTTTATAGGTTGGAAGAAGTTAGTGGTCTGGATTTTAGGCCATTCCTTTATATTCTGGGCCCATAGACGTGCAGTTTCCAGAACATACAGTGAGAACCTATCATTTGATTGTCATACCTGTAAAGTTTATTGGGCAGGTATACAGGGTTTGAAATGGAGTCACCTGGAAGATACTTTTCAGGAGCAATGCTTGCCTTGGCAACCGCCTGACGTTGTTATCATACATGCAGGAGGTACTGATGTAGGCCGTGTTACCACAGTCCAATTGTTGGCAGCAATGAAGAGGTCCTTTTTGCTTTTTGATGGTCTTTTTCCTAATGCAGTATTATGTTTTTCTGAAATAGTTCCTCGTTTGGCTTGGCTCATGTGCCGAGTCCTCTTTTCTGGATAAAATCCGTAAATGGCTGAATAGAGGTATGATGAAGTTCTGGAAGTATCTGGAAGGCTATGTTGCTGGTCTGTATGGAGGTGCTCGGGTCCATCTCTCTGAGATTGGCCTGGATATTTTTAATCTGGGCCTTCAAAGCATTATAGAAGAGGATGTTGGTGTGGGGGGAGGGGGGCATGGCAGCTTATGGCTGCTCTGTCTGGTGGGTTGTCGCACAGCTAATGCGGTGTGGACAAGTGCTTATTTATTGGACATTTCATTATTGTACATTATTTATTTAATTAATTATTTATTAATTTATTCAAGTTGATTATAAAGATTTATTAATATAGTTATGTTACCCATAATAAACAACACAGCCTTTTATTTCCAACTATTTGTATGCTTGTCTTTTATTTATGGTATTTCAGGGGGTTGCGTATGTTATCCAATGTACTACAGCGTCATCCCAGGAGGCTAGGCTGCGCTCAGAACATAATACGCGTTGCTATGACTATGGCCGGAAGATTATAAGCTTTTTTCAAAAATTATTTCTGCAGTCTTTCCGCAGGTGGAATTCAGGTGGAATTCCCTGTGGTTTCCAGGGCGGATACACCTGATGTTTATTTTACTGTTAGTGGGGAGCTGATGTTCAGTGGTTTGCACCTCTGAGCTCCAATTGAAATTAATAGGAGGCAGAAAATACCTGCGGCGCTGGTTTGGTGCTTTTTTGCCGGCATCTTTTGCATTCGCTTCAACAGCTTAAAAAAAACGCAACAAAAAAAAGTCAAACAACGCTGTCAATTCAAAATCTGATTCAAAATCGTCGTAGAGCAGCTCAGTTCATCGTGGGAACGGGTCCTAGGTGAGTACAATTTTTTTGTTTGGGGGCACTGTCTACAAGGGGGAGATGGGGAGCTGTATGGCAGCATATCTATAGAACTATGACCCTATAGCTATGGATAGGAATAGATACAGTGGCTCAGCGGACAGTATCAGACATGATAGGATTAGATACAGTGGCTCAGCAGACAGTGTCACACATGATACGATTAGATACAGTAGACTGATTTTTTTGTAAACGGAAGAGCTTATAAGAAGAACTTTGGAAATCTCTATATTTATCCCAGTCCAGTGGGTGGTGCTAGTCTGTGAAAACATTTTCACACAGGGAGCAAAGGGTAAAGGGAGGGCTAGGCAAAGGAGGGGAGAAGGAGGAAGGGCAAAGCGAGAGAGGGAGCGTGGAGGTAGAGCAAAAGGAGTGAAAAGGGAGGGAAGACGGGAGAGAGACGGGAAGGTGGACAGGAGAGAGAGGGCAAAGGGAGGGGAGGGTTGGAGAAGAACTCACCAGCCTGTGGCCAGCGCTACACTAATGAGCAGCAAGTGCGCGCGGTCAGCATGAGGTGATGCAGCCGACGCTGGACTAATGAGTGACGGTGCAGACACTGAAGACAGAACATGGGTGCGTTTTATATATATAATAGTAAGGTGTAATACTATAGCTAAAATTGTTTCTATATCCGGGTATGCACCGTGTAGTATCTCTCTACATAATTTTTGGGATCTCTATTAGATTTTAAAAAAAATCTCTTTCTTGAATCAATGAGGATCCCCAGGAAATTCAGTCGTGTTGAAGGAATTGACTCTGATTTCTTCCGATTTAGAATGAATCCATGTTGTTCAAGAAATTGAATGGAGCAGGCCATGTGATCTCTGCGTGTCTCCCAGTCTGGGGCCTTGATGAACCAGTCGTCTAAATACTGTATTATGACTATGCCACTTGAACGTAGAAGATGAGATTTGAACAAATCTCACCCACACGATGAGCGGGAATAAGGCTCAGTAATTTACCTGCGATCTGTTTTTTTGATCTGCAGCATGTTAATTGTATTTGCGTAAATGCTGCTTATTTGTTTCGGGTTTTCCCCATTTAATTCAATGGGGAAGTAAAACTTTTTGTGGCGGAAATGCAGCGGCTCCGCAAAAAACGCAACTCAGGAAAAAATTTAATCTTATGCTTACCTAGAATTCGATTTCTTTTTCCGGGCCGGCCTCCTGGGATGACGTTTCATCCCATGTGACTGCTGCAGTGAATCACAGGCTGCAGCGGTCACATGGGATGAAACATCATCCCAAGGCTGCAGGATGTAGGAGGGAAGCGTCGCCATGGTAAGTATACTTTTTTTTTTTTTTCTGCTCATTTTTCCGCAACGGCCATTCCTGGATGAAAAACTGCACCACAGAGCAGTGCTTTCACACAGTGTATCTGCCCTGTGTGAACATACCCGTACAGTATATACATATAGTAGCTGCTGTCTTACAACGATACAGCTGCAAACCACGTCAACATGCTGCATTCCCACGAGTCAGCACAGTTTTCAAATGATTGTTAATGTCCATGGAGTTTTTTGCAGACATTAACAATCATTTAAAAATTGCACCGACTTTTGGTAAAACTGCATGTGCTGCGTGTCTTACTGAACAATGGTTGTTACAATCTCATTGTTTGCAGTAAAGGTTATGCACACCTTTGAAAGGGATTTTTAATTTTTTTCAAATGTCAGTGTGTTTTGTGCAACTTTATAATTAGTTTATATTAAAAAAATATTTTAACTTTTTGAGATACAGCTGGTCTGTATTCTGTTTACAGTATCCTGTATACAGAGCAGCTGTATCTTACGCTGAATCCTGAACTTGTCAGGTCTGTGGGACTGATGGGTTCAGTGTCAGAGGGTCCTGTGTGTCTCTGACACGCTGGATCCACCTGTAATACATCACATCTAAGTTAGATGTGATAGATTACAGGTGGATACAGTCAACTACCCTATTGATACCGCCAATAAACCTTGTGAAACGGAGACAAACAGAAACCATTAGCAACGGAAACTTTACCATTGAAATGTTAACGGAAAGCTATGGTTTCCGTTTGGTTTCCGTTCGTGGGTTCCCCTGACAGAAAGGTCTGACGGAACCCATGAACGGAACCACGACTCAAGTGAGAACGAAGCCTAATTATTACTGTATGATCTTTACAGATGGTGGAGGGAATTATATTTTGTGGGGTATAAGCAACTCCCAGTATATGATTACCATTATTAAGGTCATACTGGAAGCTGCTAACTTGACTTTGCAAATGATCTCTGTACTGAAATGTATTTGTACTGAGCTTTGTTCTGGTGATATATTCATGTACGGAGCTTGGTTCTGGTGCTGTATATATGTAATGTGCTTTGTTCTGGTGTATAGAACTTTATTGCTTGTAAAATGTACAAATGTTTTTATTCTCGAGTTACATAAAAAAAATGTGGAAAAGAAAAGACACGTCATTGATTGGTAGAAAGATTGAAGGAGCTGATGGGAAAGAGGTGGTGGGGGGGGGGCTCCAAAATGAATCTTTGCCCCAGGTGCTGGTGAACCTAGCTTCGCGTCTGAGGAGGGGCACAATTGACACAGTCCTGATCAGGCAATTCATCAGGAATTGGTTGCAAGCAAGATATGCACAGTGTGTGTTCCTCTTTCTTTTCACAGATGAAGAAAGGCTGGACATCTGAAAAAGAGAGAGGTATAAGCATAACAGCCATATAATAAAATAAACGCCCCTGGTGGGGAAACAATCATCTTAATACAGTGGAGTCACTGCTGCCTAGCATGCCGAGCTGTGCATGAGGGGTAAACAGCCAGTCTTTAAATAATGCGGCATTTCAAGAAGTCACTTCTGGGACTTCTGACAGCGCTTGATGTCAGACGTAGCGGCGCCATATCCGGCGCCCCCTCTCTACCGCTTGTAAGACGTGGAAGGCAGCGCCTCATCACTTCTGGTTCCGCCCTCTTTCCAGCCTCAGCGTGTGATGTCAGATGGAGCCGTGTGTCATCCCTCCAGCAGCAGAATGTGAGGTACAGAGAAAGCTGTAGACAGGGTGATACCTACCCAAACAAATCCACAGGACACAGGAGCAGCGTATGTGTAAAAACACTAATCACATGATACAAACATCCAGGTAGGCTCTGTATTGCTGTCAGGCTTCAAAGAAATACATTTGAGTAACCTAGGAAAAAAAGAAAGAAATATTAGTATGCTGCCAAGTAGCACAGCTACCTGTACAGGCAGGGACAGAATTTTTTTTCCAACATGAGTGCCTTGATAGGTGGAGCTTTATACTTGTGTCCATTAACTCTTTATATGCTGCTTAACTAAGATCTGTCCTTAGACTGGGTAGGAATAAATAACCCTGGGTGCTGCCGAGGTCAAAGAGGAAACTTGGATTCCATCTTCCTTACCAGTTTGGAAAAAATCTTTCCAGACTTAGATTGCAATACTCAAGCCTCAAAAAAGCCTCAGCCCTAATGGCCAAGAGAATCAAGGCCCAATAAAATAAAGTGGCGCTCATTTATAACTTATTCTTTGACCCCCAAAAAAGTTGGTGACTTTCATAGTGCACTTCCTAAATCAGTTTTTACTTACTATTTTTTATTTTTTAAACCCTTCCTGACACACCTCGTGTATATTTACAGCGCTGTCGGGACAAGGTTCCCGCAAACCGCACTACAGTTACATCGCGGTGATGGCGCGGGCTCAGAAGCTGTCACAGCTGACCCCGTGATGTAATGGCCAGGACCGGAACTAGTCCTTGATCTCGCCGATTAACCCCTCAGATGTCACGCTCAATAGCAACCCCAGCCTCTAAGGTTTTTTTTTAGCCAATTAGCACCCCAGCGACGCGATCGCTAGGGCGCTGATGGTTGGTATGGCAATGCCAAGTATGGAAGCCTATGAGGACCGTTCTGATACTTGCTAACAGTGTCCCACTGACCGCTATAATTCATTGCACTATGTAGGTATTAGTATAACGATCAGTGTTGCAGGCCTTCAAGTTCCCTAGTGTTGTAAAAATAAATAAATAAATAAATAAAATGTTTCAAGTTAAAAACAAAACACAAAAATGTCCTTTTTACCCATAAGTATTTTAGGATTCTAAAAAAAATAAAAAATAATAAAACTCTATATAAAACAGTTAGTTATCGCCACATCCGTAACAACCTATACTATAAAATTATTATGTAATTTATCCCGCACAGTGAACGCCGTAAAAAAAGAAAATAAATATGAAAAATAACATCAGAATTGCTGTTTTTAGGTCACATCTTCTGCCGACAAAATTAGAAAAAAAAAAAAGTCACATTTACCCCAAAATAGTACAAAATAAAAAAAAGACAGTGTGTCTTGCAAAAAAAAAAATAATCCTGGACAGCTCTGACACAAAAATAGAAAACTTTTGGGTCTTCGAATATGGCGACACAAAACAAATGATCAATTTGAAAACAGTGATTTTATAGTGCAAAATCTGCAATACATGAAAAAAACTATATCAATTTGGTATCACCTTAATCGTATCGACGCACTGATTAAAGTTAACATGTCATTTATGGTGCACGGTGAATGGAAAAAAAAAGAAAACAATAAAAAAAAAACTATTTCAGAATTGTTTGTTTTTGGTCATTTCCTCTGCCAAAATATAAAATAAAAAGTGATCAAAAAGTTTTGCGTGTCCCAAAATGGTAGCATTAAAATTGACAGCTTTTCTCACAAAAAACATGAGCCCTCATGAGCACCATCAACTGAAATTTTTTTTTAAATTATTGTGTCATTAGTAAGGCGGTGATAAATAAAACATCCCATTGTGCAGGCCGTTTGGGAATATTCCTTCAGTTTCAAGCAGTGGTTATCAAGGCCCGAGTACTTAGGAACCAGGAAGGGAAGGGACAACCAGTAGCGCATCTGCTGGAAGCGAGGGCACCGGTATTATACCAGGGCAACACAGTCCCAAAAGGGTGCAGTGTTACAAAACGATGCTAAGAAAGGATACAGCTCATCAGTGGGACACTGGCCTGTGCATAACAAATTGCTTCACAACGTAACAAACATCTATGGGATAATTGTATGATCTATCCCATTATTATACCCTCTTATTATGCCCTGATGTAATCCGCCCAGATCCGCCCCAAAAGTCAAATACCACTCCTTTTCTTCTGAACCCTCCCATATGTCCGAACACCAGTTTATAACCACACTTGGGGTATTGCCATACTCAGGAGACTTTGCTTTACAAGACGATGGGGTGCTTTTTCTTCCTTATTCCTTGTGAAAATAAAAAATGTTGATCTAAAACTACATCTTATTGGGAAATAAAATGCAATTTTTCATTTTCACAGCTTAATTCTAATTAATTCAGCAAAAAACCTTTGGGGGTCAAGATTCTCACTATACCCATAGATGATTCCTCAAGGCATCACATTTTAGGGGTTTTCACTGTACTGATACCTCAGGGCTCTGCAAATGTGACATGGCACCCAGAAGGCACTCCAGCAAAACCTGCACTCCAAAAGCCAAATAGTACTCCCTCCACTCTGAGCCCTGCTGTGTGCCCAAACAGCTGTTTATGTCCACATATGCGATATTTCCATACTCGAGTTGATGTACAAACTTTGGGGTGCTTGATCTCCTTTATTCCTTGTGAAAATGAAAAAAAACAAATTGAGCTAAAACTACATCTTATTGGAAAAAATATATATATTTTTCATTGTAGGGTCAAAATGCTCACTGCACCCTGGGGGTTTTCCAATATTTTGGCACCACAGGACCTTTTCAAACCGGACATGGTGCCTAAAATATATTCTAATAAAAAGGCCACAAAATCCACAAGGTGCTCCTTCAGCATTGCAGTCAAGCAGCACACTAGGGCCAGATATAATATATTTCTAAAAACTTCCGAATTAAGAAAAAAAAAATTGTTGTTTTTCTCTGGTAAAATCTTCAGTGTTATAGGAAAAAAAAGAAAAAAAAATTATATATATGCACACACACACACACACACACACACACACACACCAAATTATTATGCAAATGTTATTTTTCACTGATTTTCCTAAATATTTGATGCAAATGACAGTCAGTATAATCTTCAAGCCATCAGCAGTTGGAGTATAATGCAAATTTTATTGAACAAATCTCCTAGTGATAACAGGTTTTTTTTTTAGAAGTAAAAAAACTCAAAATGCACGGTTTCAAATTGTTATGCACAACAGAGATCAAAACATTTTAAAGGTTGTAAAGAGAACTGAAATGGTAATTTGTTGAATTTGCAGCATCAGGAGGTCATATTTACAGAAATCAAATTCAATAAAAAAAAAACTTAACAGGCCAAGTTACATGTTAGCATAGGACCCCTTCTTTGATATCACCTTCACAATTCTTGCATCCATTGAATTTGTGAGTATTTGGACAGTTTCTGCTTGAATATCTTTGCAGGATGTCAGAATAGCCGCCCAGAGCTTCTGTTTTGATGTGAACTGCCTCCCACCCTCATAGATATTTTGCTTGAGGATGCTCCAAAGGTTCTCAATAGGGTTGAGGTCAGGGGTACATGGGGGCCCCACCATGCGTTTCTCTCCTTTTATGCCCATAGCAGCCAATGACACTGAAGTATTCTTTGCAGCATGAGATGGTGCATTCTCATGCATGAAGATCATTTTGCTACGGAAGGCACGGTTCTTCTTTTTGTACCACGGAAGAAAATGGTCAGTCATAAACTCTACTTACTTTGCAGAGGTCATTTTCACACCATCAGGGACCCTAAAGGGGCCTACCAACTCTCTCTCCCCATGATTCCAGCCCAAAACATGACTCTGCCACCTCCTTGCTGACGTCGCAGGCTTGTTAGGACATGGTGGCCATTCACCAACTATCCACTACTCCATCCATCTGGACCATCCAGGGTTGCACAGCACTAATCAGTAAACAACACTTTTTGAAAATTAGTCTTCATGTATTTCTGAGCCCACTGCAACGGTTTCTGCTTGTGAGCATTGTTTAGGGGTGGCCGAATAATAGCTTTATGCACACTTGCAAACCTCTGGAGGATTCTACACATTGAGGTTCGCGGGACTTCAGAGGCACCAGAGGCTTCAAATACCTGTTTGCAGATTTGCAATGGCATTTTAGCAGCTGCTCTCCTAATCCTATTAATTTGTCTGGCAGAAACCTTCCTCATTATGCCTTTTTCTGAACGAACCCATCTGTGCTCTGAATCAGCCACAAATCTTTTCACAGTATGATGATCACCCTTAAGTTTTCTTGAAATATCCAATGTTTTCATACCCTATCCAAGCTATTGCACTATTTCACACTTTTCGGCAGCAGAGAGATCCTTTTTCTTTCTCATATTGCTTGAAACCTGATTAATTGCAATGATCCAAAGAGCCCTAAGACACAATAAAATCCATGAGTTTAATTTAAAAACTAATAATTAAATGTTTATGACACTTAAATCCAATGTGCATTATAATTTGGAACATGGTGTATATATTAAAATTGAATATCTGCAATTAAAAAAATCTAATTTGAAATTTCACCTTCACTTTGCTTTTATTCCTGTGAAATGCCTAGTGGTTTAGAAACCATCTAAATGTGGTTTTGAATACTTTGAGAGGTGCAGTTTTTAAAATGGGGTGATTTATGGGGATTTCTAATACACAGGCCCTTCAAAGCAACTTCAGAACTGAACCCTATAAAAATTGGCTTTTGAAGTTCTTGAAATTGTGAGGAATTACTGCTAAACTTAAGCCTTGTAAAGTCCTAGAAAAATAAAAGTATGTTTAACCCCTTAATGACGCAGCCTAGTTTTGGCCTTAACTCCTTAACCTCTTCACGTGCTGCGCCGCAACTGTACATCCTGCAGAGGGCTTGCTTCCCGGCAAGTCCTCCGAGGCTTCCTGTAAGTGTGACTGTCACATCACAATGACAGTTAGAACACATTACACTACATAGGTAGTGTAATGTACTCTAGCAGCGATCAAAGCTGCAAGTCTAAATGTCCCCTAGTGGGACAAGTAAAAAAAGTTTAAAAAAAAAAGGAATAAAAAGTTTTTTAAAAAAGTGTAAAAATAAAAAAGTTATCTAAACAAAAAATGTTTTTTTTTCCTATAATAAGAATTTCATTATAGGAAAAAATGAACACATTAAAAAAAGTACACATATTTGGTATCGCCGCGTTCGTAACGATGAACACCCAAAAAAAATCAATATCTACACCAGAATCGCTATTTTTTTGGTCACCACCCCTCCCAAAATAGAGAATAAAAAGTGATCAAAAAGTCGCATGTACCCGAAAATAGTACCGATAAAAACTACAACCCGTTCTGCAAAAAACAAGCCCTTGCACAGCTTTTTTTGACTAAAAAATAAAAAAGTTACGGCTCTCAGAATATGGTAACACAGAAAATACATTTTATAAAAAAAGTGATTTTATTGCGCAAACGCTGCAAAACATAAAAAAAAACATATACATATGGTATCGCCGTAATCGTACCAACCCACAAAATAAAGTAAAACTGTCATTTATAGCACACGGTGAACGCCGCAAAAAATAAACTAAAAAACATTGTCAGAATTTTGGTCACCCAGCTTGCAAAAAAATTGAATAAAAAGTGATTTAAAAAAAAAAAAAAAAAAAAATTATTGCATGTACCCAAAAATGCTACCAATGAAAACTACAGATTGTCCCGCAACAAATAAGCCCTCACTCAGCTCCGGTGGTGAAAAAATAAAAAAGTTCTGGCTCTCAGAATATGGCGATGCAAAATGTGCAGAGTGTCCAAAAGCAGATAAGATTGGGCACCATTTATCAGTGCGACACCAGCCAGACATCTATGAATTATTATTTATTTACCGCATTATTATACCCTCTTATTATGCCCTGATGTACTCCGCACAGCTTACATATGCCCCCACATTATAAACTGAAATACCAGCAAAACCCCAAACAGAACTACTACCAAGCAAAATCTGCACTCCAAAAGCAAAATGGCGCTCCCTCCGTTCTTACCCCTGCAGCGTGCAAAAACAGCCATTTGCGCCCACATATATTGCATTGCCATACCTGAGAGAACCCGCTTAACGTTTTATGAGGTATTTGTCTTCAGTGGCACAAACTGGGCACGACATATTATGCACTAAAATGGCATATCAGTGGAAAATTGCAATATTCACACCATCCGCTATGCATTAACCCCTTTGCGCACTAGGACTTAATAGCACGTCATGCTGCGGGGGGTGATGTATGGAGTGGGCTCACGTGCTGTGCCCGCTCCATACGCTGTGGGTGTCAGCGGTGTATTACAACTGACACCCAGGACTAACTGACAGGAACAGCAAACGTGCTGTTACAGAAGCTTGTAAAAATAACAATATACTGCAATACATTAATATTGCAGTATATTATACCAGCGATCCAATGGTCGCTGGTTCAAGTCCCCTAAGGGGACTAATAAAATGTGTAGAAGAATTAAAGTTATTAGTAGTGAGAAAGAAAAAGGTTTAAAGTTAAAAAAAAAACAACCTTTTCCCATTTTTCTTCTGAAATTATGTAAAAAAATAAACAAAATTTGTATTGCTACGTTCATAAAAGGCTGAACTATCACAATATACCATTATTTAACTCGCACGGTGAACACAGTAAAAAACGTAAATAATTTAAACTGCTAAAATGGCTGTCTTTTTTGTCACTTTAGCTCTAAAAAAAAAATGAAATACAACTTTTGGATCACTTTTTATGTACCAAAACATGGTACCAATAAAAACTACGGCTTGTCCTGCAAAAAATAAGACCTCCCACTGCTTAATCAACCGAAAAATAAAAAAAAGTTACAGCTCTCAGAATGTGGTGAAACAAAACAATTTTTATTTTAACAATTAGATTTTTCTTTGTAAAAGTAGTATAATATAAAAAAAAAAAAATATATATAAATTTGGTATCACCGTAATTGTATTTAGCCTCAGAATAAAAGTAAAGTTTTCATTTTTACCGCATGGTGAAAGCCGTAAAAACGAAAACCCTAAAAAGTGGAATCTGATTTTTTTCCTATATCAGTCCGCAAATAAATTTTTTTGCCGTTTTCCAGTACATTTTATGGCACTTTAAATGGAGTCAATAGAAACTACAGCTCCTCCCGCAAAAAAATAAGCCCTCACACCACTCTATTGACGGAAAAAGAAAAAAAAGTTATGGCTCTAAGAACGTGGGGAATGAAAAACGAAAATAAGAAAGCAAAAAATGGATCAGTCCTGAAAGGGTTAATTCATTTCTAATGAAAAAAAAAAAGTATGACCCCCACGTGGGGTATTTCCATACTCGGAAGAAATTGCTTTACAAAAATTGGTTGTTTTTTTTCTCTCCTTTATCCCTTGTGAAAATGCAACATTTTAGTGGAAAAAAATTGTGATATTCATTTTCGCAGCCTAATTCTAATAAATTCTGCAAAAGACCCGTGGGGTCTAAATGCTCACCATACCCCTACAAAAATTCCTTGAGGGGTGTTTCCAAAATCGGGTAACTTTGGGGGTTTTCCCATGTTTTGGTTCCTCCTGGGCGTTGCAAACGCGACATGGCACTGAAAACCATTCCAGCAAAATCTGTGCTCCAAAATCCAAATGGCGCTCCTTCCCTTCTGAGCCGTGCTGTGGGTCCAATCAGTAGTTTATTACCACATATGGGGTATTTCCGTAATTAGGAGACATTGCTTTACAAATGTTGGGGTGCATTTTCTTTGTTATAGACATTTTTTATATTTACAAGGAATAACGAAGAAAATGCACCCCAACATTTGTAAAGCAATGTCTCCCGATTATGGCAATACCCCATATGTGGTAATAAACTGCTGATTGGACCCACAACAGGGCTCAGAAGGGAAGGAGCGCCATTTGGATTTTGGAGCAAAGATTTTGCTGGATTGGTTTTCAGTGCCATGTCGCGTTTGCAATGCCCTGGAGGGACCAAAACAGGGGAAACCCCAAACAAAGTGATCCCATTTTGGAAACTACTCCTCTCAAGGAATTTATCTAGGGGTATAGTTCGCATTTTGACCACACAGGTTTTTCGCTAAATTTGTTGGAATTAGTCTGTAAAAATGAAAATCTACTGTTTTTCTGAAAAAAAACAGACATTTTTAATATTTACAAGGAATGTTTTTTTCAGAAAAACAGTAGAATTTCATTTTTACAGACTAATTCCAATATATTTACCGAAAACCTTGTGTGGTCAAAATGCTAACTATATCCCCAGATAAATTCCTTGAGAGGTGTAGTTTCCAAAATAGGGTCACTTTTGGGGTGTTTCCACTGTTTTGGCACCACAAGACCTCTTCAAACCTGACAAGGTGCCTAAAATATATTCTAAAAAAAAAAAGGAGGCTCAAAATCCACTGGGTGCTCCTTTGCTTCTGATTCCTGTGTTTCAGTCCATTAGCGCACTAGAGCCATATGTGGGCTATTTCTAAAAACTGCATAATCTGGGCAATAAGACATTGAGTTGCATTTCTCGGGTAAAACCTTCTGTGTAACAAAAAAAATGTATTAGAAATGAATTTCGGCAAAAAAAATAAAATTTGTAAATTTCACCTCTACTTTGCCTTAATTCCTGTGAAACGCCTAAAGGATTAAAACACTTTGTGAATGCTGATTCGAATACCTTGAGGAGTGCAGTTTTCAAAATAGGGTGACTTCTGGGTATTTTCTAATATATAAGGCCATCAAAGCCACTTCAGAACTGAACTGGTCCTTGAAAAAAATGGCCTTTTGAAATTTTCTTTAAAATATGAGACATTGCTGCTAAATTTCTGAGCCTTGTAGTGTCCTAGAAAAATAAAATAACTTTCAAAAACTATGCAAACATAAAGTAGACATATGGGAAATGTTAACTAGTAAGTATTTTGCGCGGTATTACAATCTGTTTTACAAGTAGATACATTTAAATTTAGAAAAATGCTAATTTTTTTAAGTTTTGGTGTTTTTCAGAAATAAATACCGAAATTATCGACCACATTTTTTCACTAACAAAGTACCACATGCCATGAGAAAACAATCTCAGAATCGCTTGGATAGGTAAAAGCATTCCGATGTTAATACCACATAAAGTAACACATGTCCGATTTGAAAAAACCGTCTGTGTCCTGAAGGCCAAAACAGGCTGGGTCCTGAAGGGGTTAAGAACGTGGACTAGTTGGCACGTTCAGGACGCAGCTCCATTTTTCAAATCTGACATGTCTCAATTTATGTTGTTTTAACTTTGGAATACTTTTACCTATCCAAGTGATTCTGAGATTGTTTTTTTGTGACACATTAGACTTTGTTACTGGTAAAATTTGGTTGATACATTCAGTATTTACTGCACCCCTCAAAGTATTCAAAACAGCATTTAGAAAGATTAGTAACCCTTTAGGCTTTTCACAAGAATTAAACGCAAAGTAGGGGTGAAATTTACAAATCTCATTTTTTTTTTTTTGCAGAAATTCATTTTTAACCCTTTTTTTTCTCTAACACAAAAGGTTTTACCCGAGAAATGCAACGCAATGTCTTATTGCCCAGATTCTGCAGTTTTTAGAAATATCCCACATGTGGCCCTAGTGTGCTACTGGACTGAAGCACAGACCTCCCGAGCAAAGGAGCACCTAGAGTACTTTGGGACCTTCTTTTTATTAGAATATATTTTAGTTAGGCACCATGTCCGATTTGAAGAGGTCTTGTGGGGCCAAAACAGTGGAAACCCCACCGAAAATACACAATTTGGTAAACTACACCCCTCAAGGAATTTATTAAGGGTTATAGGGGGCATTTTGACCCCACAGCTTTTTTGCTGAATTTATTGGAATGAAGCTGTGAAAATGAAAATCTAAATTTTACCCAATAAAAAGTAGAAATCTTTAGTCATAAAGGTGAAAAAACCCCAACGTTTGAAAAGCAGTTTCTCCGGATTACGACAATACCCCATATATGGTCATAAACTGCTGTTTGGACACACGGCAGGCCTCAAAAGGGAATGAGCACCATTCGGCTTTTGAGGCTCAGTTTTGCTGCAATGGTTTTTCGGGTGCCATGTGACATTTGCAAAGCCCCTGTGGGGCCAAAACAGTGGAAACACCACCGAAAAGACACCATTTGGGAAACTACACCCGTCAAGGAATTTATCGAGGGGTATAGTGAACATTTTGACCTCACAGGTTTTTTGCTGACAAATGTAGTTTTAGCTCTGATTTTTCCATTTTCACAATTTCCAAAGCAGTAGGAGCCCCCCAAAAGTGACCCCATTTGAGAAACTACACACCTTAAGGAATCTATCTAGGGATATAGTGAGCATTTGGACCCCACTTGCCTTTTACAGAATTTATTGGAATTAGGCTATAAAAATTAATATCAACATTTTTTCCACTAACAAGTTGAATTTTTTCGTTTTCACAAGGGATAGAGAAAACTCACCCCAACATTTGTCAATCAATTTTTCATGAGTACGGCAATACCCCACATGTGGTCATAAACTGCTGTATGAACACACGCCAGGGCTCAGAATAGCAGGAGCGCTATTTAGCATGCAGATTTTGCTGGATTGGTTTTTGGGTGCAATGTCGCATTTGCAAAACCCTAAAAGGTACCAGAGTACAGTGGAAGCCCCAAGAAGTGATCCCGTTTTGGAAACTACACTGCTCAAGGCATTTATCATTTGCCTGGACATATGACAGGGCTAAGATGTGAAGAGAACCACATATTTGAGCTGTTAGAACGGTCAGCCTGTTACTCTATTAGGCCCTGCCCAAAGACGAGACCTATCATACGTGGCAGACCAGGCCATTGTTAGGTCTCCGTTTGCCATAGCAATGATTGGCAGCCTCACGATTACATCGTGTCAATGCCGTGATTGTGGCATCTAAGGGGTTAATGGCAGGGCTCGGAACTAGCTCCATTCCCTACCATTACAGCACGGTGTCAGCTGTAACATACAACTGACACCAGCGGCTGATGGCGCAGGCTCAGCTTCTGAGCCATCTTGTTAATGCGTACGGACGCCTTTTAGGCCCCAAGCGAGACCAAGCAGGCATCCGTACTTGGCAGACAGGAGGCAGACGGTCTGCCGGAGCAGTCATCGAAACCCCGCGATTTCATTGCAGGGTTCCGATCTGCTTGTAAACACCATAGGTGGAGCGCTCGGTTTTGAGTGCTGCATTTAAGGGGTTAATCGCCGGATGCTAGCTCCGGCCCTGGCCTTGAAGCAGTGATAGCGTTAGGCTGGGTTCACACGAGCATGTTACCTCCATAATGGATGGAACATATTTCAGCCGCAAGTCCCGGACCGAACACACTGCAGGGAGCCGGGCTCCTAGCATCATAGTTATGTACGATGCTAGGAGTCCCTGCCTCTCCGTGGAACTACTGTACCGTACTGAAAACATGATTACAGTACGGGACAGTTGTCCTGCAGCGAGGCAGGGACTCCTAGCATCGTACATAACTATGATGCTAGGAGCCCGGCTCCCTGCAGTGTGTTCGGTCCGGGACATGCGGCCGAAATACGTTCCGTCCATTACGGAGGTAACATGCTCGTGTTAAAGCAGTGATAACTTTAGGCTGGGTTCAAACTGTCTGCAGACACAGTACCCTGTTAACGCTATGTAATAGTACGTCAGTTCGCGTTAACAGGACACCACCTGTGACGTATTATTACGTCACATAGCGTTAAGGGGTTAAGGCTCAGAGCCCATTTCTCATATCTGGCAAGTGTCACTTTATGTGGTAATAACTCTGAAATGCTTATACCTATCCAAGCGATTCGGAGATTGTTTTCTCGTGGCATATTGGACTTTAGGTTAGTGGTAAAATTTCGTCGATAGAGTCAGTGTTCATTTGTGAAAAATAGCAAAATTTTGAAAAATTATGATTTTTCTGAATTTAAACGTATCTGCTTGTAAGATATAGGATTACCACACAAAATAGTGACTGGTGCACATTTCCCATATGTCTACTATATGTTGACATCATTTATTTTGAACACTTTGAACTCTAGGATATTGCAAGTCTTAGAACATAAGCAGCAATTTCTCATATTTTGAAGAAAAATTCAAAAGCCTTTTTTTAGGTACAAGTTCAGTTCTGAAGTGGCTTTGAGGGCCCTATATATTAGAAACTCCCATAAATCACCCCATTTTAAAAAAGACACCCCTCAAAGCATTCAAAACAGCCTTTAGAAAGGCTCTTAACCTTTTAGGCGTTTCACAGCAATTTAAAGCAAAGTAGAGATGAAATTTAAAGCTTTACTTTTTTATGCAGAAAATACATTTTATTCTATTTTTTTCTGTAAAACAGGAGAATTTTTACCAGAGAAACGCAACGCAATATTTATTGCCTCGATTCTGCAGTTTTTAGAAATATTTCACATGTGGCCCTAGTGTGCTAATAGACAGAAACACAGGCCTCTGAAACAAAGGAGCACCTAGAGGATTTTGGAGCCTCCTTTTTATTAGATTATATTTTAGGCACCACGTTAGGTTTGAAGAGGTCTTGTGGTACCAAAACAGTAGACTCCCACCAAAAGTGGCCCCATTTGGCAAATTTCACCCCTCAAGGAAATTATCGAGGGGCATAGTGAGCACTTAGACCCCACTTTTTTTTTTTTTTGCTGCATTTAGTGAAATTAGGCTGTGAAATTAAAAATCTAATTTTTCTGATAAAACCTGCACATTTTTACAGGGAATAAAGGGAGGAAAAGCACCCCAACATTTGAAAACCAATTTCTCCCAATTAAGGCAACACTCCATAAGTGGTCATAAACTGCTGGCTGGACAAACAGCAGAGCTCAGAAAGGCAGGTAGATTTTGCTGGATTTTTTTCTGGGTGCCATGTTGCATTTGCAGAGCTTCTGAGGTACCAGTACTGGGGAAACCCCTTAAAAGTGACTCCATTTTGGAAACTAGACCCCCTGAGGAATTCATTGTAGTTTTCATGGGGTGCATGCGACTTTTTGATCAGTTTCTATTTCATTTTTTTAGGAGGTGTGGTGACTAAAAATAAGCAATTCTACTATATGTTAATTCCTTTTTTTTTTTTTTTTTTACAGCCTTCTCCGTGCACTATAAATGACATTCACTTTATTCTGCGGGTCGATACGATTATGGAGATACCATATGTTTATAGTTTTTTAATGTCTTATGGCATTTCCACAATAAGATACTTTTACTTTTTGAGTTGCCATATTCTTAGAGCCATTACTTTTTTAATTTTCCATCAAGAAAGCTGTGTGATGGCTTTGTTTTTTGCATAACTAACTGTAGTTTCGATCAGTACCATTTTTGGGTACATGCGACTTTGATCTTTTTATTTAATATTTTTGGGAGACGAAATGATTCTGGTATGGTTTATTAGTATTTTTTTTTTTAACAGCGTTCACCGCACGGGATAAATAACTAAATACATTTGTAGTTCAGGCCGTTACGGCCGTGGCGATACAAATTATGTATAGTTTACTTATTTTATAGTTTTTTTTTTAAATAAAAGTAGAGGACTGATAAGGGAGAAAGGGGGATTTTTACTTTTAAACTTTTACTTTTTTAATTTTATATAACTTTATTTTATTTTGTCCCACTAGGGGACTTGGAGGCAGGAGGCCCTGATCGCTATTCTAATACACTGCACTACATGCGTAGTGCAGTGTATTAGAGCTGTCAGCTACTCACTGACAGCAAGCATAGTGGGTCCTGACTGTCAGAACCCACTCGGCTTCCGCAGATGGTATAGCCGGAGGCCATTGTTAGGCCTCCAGTTGCCAAAGTAACCATCGGCGGCTGGATCATGTTGCGGGACGTCGATGGTGTTTTAACCCCTAAGCAGCCGCGATCGCTATAGAACGCAGCTTCTAAGGGGTTAATCAGCGGGGACACCGATCGGTCCCTGTTTTAAAGGAACTGTGACAACTGCTGTACGAGACAGCAGTTGTCACAGCTCCTGTATGTGCCAGGACGACGACCGGAATGGCCGTTTTTCCTGTAATGTACTATTAGTTCATGGAGCACGAACGATGCACTTATGACCTAATAGTCCAGGAGCGGGGAAGGGTTAAAAAAAACAATGGCAACATAAAAAGTAGACATATGGAGAATGTTAACTAGTAACTATTGTGTGAAATAACTATTTGTCCTACAAGCAGATGTATTTAATTTTAGAAAAATGCTAATTTTTAAAAATTCTCTAAGTGTGTTTTTCAGAAATAAACACTAAATGTATAAACCAAATGTTACCACTAGCATGCTTGATAAAGACCCAACACTGAAACATTGCAAGTGTTTTTATGCTTGGTGAATAAATCAAATACACTTCTTTGGATTATCTTGAGTGCTGAAGTTCCTTTCTTCGATTGCATATTGTTTCCCTTGGACCTGGGATTCTTTGCCACATGCACCACCCGGGTTTGGGGAGTTGTCCTTTCATACTGAAGAATTTTTTGTGGCTGTGCTGCTGTTTTCCTGAATAGCATTAAAGTACACAGCATACCCAACCTGGACATCACAGGGAATTCCAGCTGGAAAAACCGCATCAAATTGTGGTGTCGTTTTTAGCCAGATATCCGCTGTGTTAAACCGTTCATTAACCCCTTCCCACACCTTGATGTAACGGCAAGTCAAGGCGAGCAGTTAGTTAGCGCACCTACTTGCAGTTACGTCTGGAGCTTAAGGGTATGTGCACATGACCTCTTTTCAGACGTAATGGAGGCGTTTTACGCCTGAAAAGACGGCTCCAATACGTCGGCAAACATCTGCCCATTGCTTGCAATTGGTTTTACGTTGTTCTGTGCAGACAAGCTGTCACTTTACGCGTCACTGTCAAAATACGGCGCATAAAATGACGGCTCGTCAAAAGAAGTGCAGGACACTTCTTGGGACGTTTTTGGAGCAGTTTTCTCATAAACATTATTGAAAACCACTCCAAAAACGGACGCGAAAAACGCCCCACGAAATACGCGAGTTGCTCAAAAACCGTCTGAAAGTCAGGGGCTGTTTTCCCTTGAAAATAGCTCCGTATTTTGAGCAGTTTTTGACTCCGAGTGTGAACATACCCTAAAAGTTAACCGCTGCACGGCATTACACCACAGCGACAGTTAACTGTGCAGGGTGTCTGCCCTGCTCTCCCTTTTGCCGATCAGTGGCCCATCGCTGCTGATTTTGGCAATTAACACCTTAGATGTGGCGACAGATTGCTGCATTTAGGGAGTTTGTAGCACATCGGCAGCCCCCCGCAATGAGATTTCAGGGGCTGTTGATGGTATACATGGCCTCCAGGTTTGCCACATATGGAAGCCTCTGAGGACCAGCATTTGGGATCACCATGTTCACAGTGACTCAAAAACAGTAATATATAATTTTTTCAGCATGGTGAACACTGCAAAAAAAAAAGTAAAGAACAATGCTAGAATCACTATTTTTTGGTCACCAGCCCTCCCAAAATAGAATTTAAAAAAAAAATTATCAAAAGGTCGTATGTACCTCAAAATAGTACCAATAAAAACTACAACCCATCCTGCAAAAAAAACAAAAAACAAAAAACAAACAAACAACCCTTACACAACTTTTTGGGATGGAAAAAGAAATAAGTTATGGCTCTCAGAAAATGGCGACAAAAAATAAATTTGATATAAAGTGATTTTATTGAGCAAACGCTGCAAATCCCAAAAAATATATACATATGGTACTGTTGTAATCGTAGGGACCCGTAGAATAAAAGTAAAATTTAAATTTATAGCCCAGGTCGAATGCCGGTAAAAAAAAATAAAGTAGATTATATATAAATACATGGTCAGAATTGATGTTTTTTTTCACCTTGCTTGCCAAATTTGTTTTATAAAATTGCATGTAGCCCAAAATGGTACCAATGAAAACTACAGATTGTCCTCACACAGCTCCGTTCGAGAAAAAAATAAAGTTCTGTCTCTCAGAATATGGCGAGGCAAAATGTGCAGTGTTCCAAAAGCGAATAAGATGGGGCACCATTTATCAGTGAGACACTGGCCACACATCTACAAATTAATTAAAGCAAATATAGGTCATAGCTTCGTCAAAAATTATTGTTTTTCTAAATAAAAAAACACTGCTGTAATCTACATTACTGCGCCGATCACATCATGTACAATATAGGCCACTTATAATGTTGTGACAGAGCGTCTTTAATTCTGCAGGCAGCGGTTAGGAATCTTTTGATCCAGGGGTGTTCTGCTAATCTAGAATTAAAAAAGGAACTTAAAAGCAGAAATCTGAACCTTCAACGTACTAGGCCGAAGGTTTTTATTTAATCCTGCGTGGAGGAAATCAAATATTAAAGGGATATCTGGTTTGGTTAAAAGGATTAATATCCTTGCCTGCAAAATTCAAGAATGCTTTCCAGGACCTCAGATATATTTTTGAGGTAACCGGTTTCCTACTGGCTAGTAGGGTGGAAACAGGGGCGGATTATAATGAAGGCAATATGAGGCTGGAAGGGGGCCCAGTTCGCCCCGGTTCTCCCTTACCGGCTGTTAAAATACAGCTGGTTCAGAGAACTGGAGTGAAGCAGGACCGCTCACCCAACCAGTGGCGTAGCTATAGGGGCCGCAGTACATCAATAAAAGTTACTATAGTAACGGGAGCCGCGGGCCCGTTACTATAGTAACTACAGTACTTACCTTCCTGTTTCCGGTACGCAGCGCATGACGTCACTACAGTCCAGTAGTTCAGAGTCAGGACATCCGCCGCGGCTGAAGAGGAGGGTAAGTTTAATATCCCTGTCTGCTTGAAGCTGATTGTCGGGGTCCGACTCCCAGGACCCCCGCAAGTCACCCGTTTTGAAGGGGCCACAGCGCTCGTATGAGAGCTGGTGCTTCCCCTTCATTAGGGTCACTTGCTCACATTGTGAATCCGTGTCGGCGATTCACAGTGTGAGCCAGTGAGGGAAATGAAGGGGAAGCAGCTGTCGTACGAGCGCTGCGGCCCCTTCAAAACAGCTGATCGGCAGGTCCCGGGAGACGGACCTCGACCCATCAGCTATTGATGGCCTATCCTGAGGATAGGCCATCAATGTTTAGGGACTGGACAATCCCTTTAAGCCTACGATGTTGCAGGCTTAGAGGGCCCATGAGACAGGATCAGATTGTGTGATGCCGTCTGCTGGGCCCTGTATTGAAGCATCTTACATAAGCACATGGTAGTCTTAGATACATGGCCCATGTGTGATCCTGTCTGCTGGGCCCTGTTTATAAGCCCACCACATGTACTATATAAAATTACTGTCTGCTGGACCCTGTACCTAAGCCTGCCTTGACAGACAGTATCACACATGGGCCCTGTACCTAAGCCTACCACATGTGTTACTAATAGTTTTTGTTGTGTTTTTTTTACAGGTTCGGTCGTTGGACTACGTTGGATTCGAGGACTACTTTGATGACGGCGTTTTTATTATCAATAAAATGGTTAATGAGGGTTGATTGGGTGTTTTTTATTTCAATAAAATATTTTTTCTATGTCTTTGTTTGTTTTTGAAACTTTATTACTACCGCCTTAGTAATGGGCCCCCGGCTGATGGACAGCGTCCATTACTAAGGCGAGGCCATCACTAACCCCCATTATTACCCCGGTACCCACCGCCACCAGGGGTGTCGGGAAAATCCGGGTATGATCCAGTACCTGACCATCTGTAGTGATGGTCGGGTAACGGCTCGGCCGCAGGCTGGTATTATTAGGCTGGGAAAGGCCAAAAACTATGGCCCTTCCCCCCCTGGTAATGTTAACCTGCTGCTGCTTTCTTGTATCTGGCTGGTTATGAAAATTGGGGGGGACCCCGCCAGATACAACAGCAGCAGCCTAGCATTACCGGGGGGGGGGGGGGGGGAGGGTCATTGTTTTTGGCCTTTCCCAGGCTGATATTACCAGCCTGTGGCTGGCCCAGTACCCGACCATCACTACAGGTGGTCAGGTACTCGTTCGTACCCGGCTATTCCGAGTACCACTGGTGGCAGTGGGTACCGGGGTAATGGGGTTTAGTGTTAGCCTCTCTGCCTGCTAACATTAAGCCTCGCGTTAGTAATGGATGTTGTCAATCAGCCAGCAGCTATTAATAAGGCGGTAATAATAAAGTTTAAAAAATACAAGGACATAGAAAACAAACACAACCCTCATTAACCATTTTATTGAAAAGAAAATGCTGTCATTGAAGTAGTCCTCGAATCCGACGTAGTCCAACATACGAAATTGTAAAATAACACAAACACATAAAAAAGCAAAACAATTCTTATACTTACCTTCTCTGGGTCCAGCACTGGAACCGCAATGTCAGCGAGCTGGTCCCTATATCTAATCCTATCATGTGTGATACGGTCTGCTGAGCCACTGTATCTAATCCTATAATGTGTGATACTGTCTGTTGAGCTACTGTATCTAATCCTATCATGTGTGATACTGTGCTGAGCCACTATATCTAATCCTATCCATAGTTTATAGGGTCAGAGATATAGATATGCTGTCTCCTATACACACATATAGATATACACACACACACAGTGTCTAGTACTATTATATTCAGGAACACAGTGTATAATACTATTATATTCAAGAGTACAGTGTATAGTACTATTATATTCATTGTATGATACGATTATATTTAGAAGCATAGAGTGTGGCATCATGAGAATTTTATCTATGTTTACAGTGCGGAAATGTTGGAAAAGTGAGGAGCCGAAGACATCTGAGATGTGAACTGCATAAATGGGCCGTGTCCGAGACAAGTCATCATAGAGGTCTGGACCGGATGGAGAAGAAAAAAAAAAAGAGTAAAAAAAAAAAAAGAAAAAGAATCTGAGACATCACCTATGAGTCACTCAATGTAAATGTTTATTCTCCCTGTGACTGCAGATCATACAGTGACTACAGTACTGATCAGTGAGATGACGGATTGTAGTATTCTTTTTTTGTTAAACAGCAACTCCCAGCATACTCTAACCATTGTTTAGGCTATACTGGGAGTTGTAGTTTTAGGTCGTACAAATTTATACAGCAGGGGTTAAACTGAATTTGCAAATGATCTCTGTACTGAACTGTATTTATTCTGGTGCTATATATATATATATATATATATATATACACACTGAGCTTGGTTATGATGTTGTATATATGTACTGAGCTTGGTTCTGGGGATGTATATATGTACTGAGCTTAGTTCTAGTGCTGTATATATGTACGGAGAGTCATTCTGGGGCTGTATTTATGTACTGAGCTTTGTTCTGGGGCTGTATTTATGTACTGAGCTTGGTTCTAGTGCTGTATAGATGTACTGAGCTTGGTTCTAGTGCTGTATAGATGTACTGAGCTTGGTTCTAGTGCTGTATATATGTACTGAGCTTGTTCTGGGGCTGTATATATGTGCGGAGCTTGCTTCTGGGTCTGTATATATTTACCTTCTCTTAAGGTAAAAGTATATGTTAAATCTCCTTTTACCTTAAGAGAAGGTAAATATATACAGTAAAAACTAAACCCAAAAAACCCATGGAGGAATCTCAGATTTTTCCAATTCACACATTATATGGTACTTTACAATAAAAACTATAACTCCTCCCGCAAAAAAATAATCCTTCATACACCACTACATTGACGTAAAAATAAAAAAAGTTATAAAAGCTCCTGACCACTTCAGTGTCTCAAAGTATTCTGCTTTCTTCTATATGGCTATTCTGCTTTTACAGCTAAATTAAAACCGTGCCAGATCTGTGGCCACCTAAACAGAAATCTACAAATATATACTGTACAGCGTCTTCGGAATTCAAGGGGGGGAGGGGCTTCGGGCGGACATGAAAAAGTTCCCGGGGCCCATGGTACCCTTAATCCGCCCCTGGGTGGAAATGACGGATTCTGAGAATCGTCTTTGCCTAGGGATTATCCTTTCAGTTTCCAGGCTGTCAGATGGAGTTTCTGAATGTTGGGGTGTATTACTGTGCCCTGATGTAGGAGATCTGACATGTTCGGGAGAACCAATGGTTGGTCTGAAGACACTTTCCTCAACCTCGTGAACCATGGTCTCTTTGGCCAGAAGGGGGCTATTAATATCACAATGGCCTTGTCTTCTGACCTTTCTTATTACTCTTGGGAGGAGGTTCGTGGGGGGGGGGGGGGGGGGCGTATCTCCTCTCTTGACTCAAACACTGGGAGAATGCGTCTATTGCTGTTGGGTGGTCTAAAGGGTCTAGGGAGAAGAATCTTTGGGTCTTTGTTTTCCCTGGACGCAAATAGAGCTATTGATGGGGTCCCCCAATTGATGATAATTTTCTGAAATACTGCTGTATTTAGGCACCATTCTGATTGGCGAAGCCTTTCTCGGCTTAGGAAGTCTGCCACCTGGTTGTCTTTTCCCTTCAGATGGACAGTTGATAGGGTCAATAGGTGGTGTTCTGCCAGAAAAAAAGATCTGTGAGAAGTCCATCAGTGAGGCCGATCTTGTACCCCCCTGCCAATATATATAAGACACTGTGGTCGTGTTGTCGGAATAGATCTTTAAGTGTCGACCTGAAATTGCTGGTATGGATCTCTTCAAGGCCTGAAGAACTGCCGCCAGTTCCCTGAAGTTGGAGGATTTCTGAATGGTCCGTTGATCCCAGTGACCATGAAGAAAAGAGGAGTCGTAATGAGCTCCAAACCCCCAAGGACTCGCATCTGTTGTAAGGTTTAGAGTAGGGGTTAACTTCCATGGAATACCCCGCATGAGGTTCTCCCTGTTCAACCACCATCTGAGAGACAGCCTTGCTGCGGATGAGATGTGTAGGGGTTGGTCTAGGGAGAGACTGCTCCTGTCCCACTTATTTAAAATGTCCCACTGTAGGGTTCTGGACCTGAAGTCAGCCCATAGTACAGCTGGGATGCACGATGTCATGAGGCCCAGGACAGACATAGATTTCCTGAAAGATGTCATATGGCCTAGGCAGATCTCTGATACTCTGTCTATCAGGGGATTGATTTAGTCTTCTGGAAGGAAGGACATCTGCTTGGAGGAGTCTAGCAGAGTTCCTAGGAATACGAATCTTTTTGATGGGTTTAAATTAGATTTTTTAAAATTTATGTTCCATCCTAATTTTGCTAGTATAGCGCAAACTATTTGTATTTGTAGGGTCAAGGTTCGAGATGTTTCTGCGACCAACAAAAAAATTGTCCAGGTACGGGATCAGGAGGATGTAGTTCGTCCTGATGTAAGAGGTCATTTCCGCTATTAGTTTTGAAAATACCCTTGGGGCTTGTGAGATGCCAATGGGGAGGGCTCTGTATTGTAGGTGAAGTAAATACCCATTGAGTGTCACTGCTACCCTCAGATATTTTTGATGATGATGACATATGGGTACGTGGTAGTAAGCATCCTCCAGGTCTATTGATGCCATCACGCAATCCCTGGAGAGGAGATTTATAGTTGACGCAATGCTCTTTTTTGTAGGTCAGATAAAGATTTAATCTTTTTAAGCTTATAATGACCCTGGGTTTTCCTCCTGGTTTGCTCACGAGGAAGAGAGGGGAATAAAAGCCCTGACCCGTCTATGCTTGGAACCTGAATTAGGACTCCTTTTTTTATGAGTGACAGGACTTCTAATTCTAGGATTTTTTGCTGCTCTGGGTCCCTTAAAACCCTTGTGGGGAAAAATCTGTCTGGGGAAGAGACCTGAACTCCAGCACGTACCCAGTTTTTATGATTCCTAGAATCCAAGGATTCGCTGATATCTTCTGCCAATCCTTGAAAAACAGGGAAACACCCACCATGGACCCTTTGGCGTCATTGTTGGTCTCTATTTTTAGGGTCCTTTTGGGGCCTGAAGAGAAAGGACTTATTCTTCCTTGTAAATCTTGAGGATCTAAAGCCCTGACCCCTAGGGTTAGGTCTTTTATTAGGCCCTTTGGGACGAAAGGAATCTTTTGTTGGCCATGCTTGTGTAGGGAACCCCTTCTTGCTATCCGACGCTTTTTCCAGAAGGTCGTTAAGCAGGGGCCCAAAGAGATAATCTCCTGAGCAGGGAATAGCGCATAGCTTCCCTTTGGATCCAGTGTCTCCTTTCCAGGTTTTCAGCCAGATAGCTCGTCTAGCGGAATTTGACAGGGGTGCTGATCTGGCGGAAAGGCGTCTACTGAGGAAAGTGTTGGAAAGGAGGATAAGATTTGATCCCGAGGGGGTCTTATCTTTTAGATGAAGCTCCAATTGTGCAAGCCAAATTGTCAGAGATCTGGCCACACAAGTGGCTGCAATGCCTGGTTTAAAGGCCCCCGTAGAGGCTTCCCAGGTCTTTCTTAGATAGAAGTCGGCCTTCCTATCCATAGGGTCAGACAAGGAGCCTAGATCTTCAAAGGGAAGTGAGTGTTTCCTTGACATCTTAGCTACTGGAGCATCGAGTCTAGTGGTGTTATCCAAGTCCTTACATACCTCGTCCTCAAAAGGGATACTTCCTTTTGAGGAATTTGGGAAATACCTGCTTTCCTATCAGGATTTTTCCATTCTCTTTTAATGAGGCTGGCAATGTTCCTATGGATGGGAAAGGTTCTATTTTTCTTAGGCCCTAGGCCTTGAAACATTATGTCCTGGACGGACCGAGGTTCCTTGGGATCATCTATGTTCATGGTAGCCCTTACGGTTTTGAGGAGTAGGTCTAGGTGATCTGTTGGGAACAAATTCCTCCCTCCCTCGTCCTCACCTGAGGAATATAAGGAGCTGTACTCCCCTTCTCCTAGTTGAGGATCCTCCTCAGCTGAGGAATCAGTCTATCCAGCTAGAAGAGGCAGATGGTAAATCTTTTTTCCTTTTAAGGGACTTTAGGGAGTTCCTAACTTCTGCCCTCACAATATCCTTGATACTTGTGGCTAAGTTTGTAAACTCTTCTGAGATAATGTTGTCTAAACATTTCTGACAGAACCTTTTATTATAGGATGATGCTAGTTTCTTTTTACATATAGCACATTCCTTGTTGTGGGCCTTATCCTGTTTTTTTTTTCTAGGATAATCCCTGGCCTAAACATATGTACAAAAGAAAGGGGAACAGTATTTAGTAAGGAAGAGGGGTTTTTCATCTTACCCCATATTCCTGGCATCCTCAAGTACCGGACTGGAGGATTTGGCATCTGAGCGGTGAGTGCGTCCTGGTGCTTCTCCTGGCGTTTTCATAATGGAGGAAGAAGACTGGAGATCGAAGCTCCTGCTGTTTCAGGCCTAAATAGGCCATGGATTGGCTGGGATGCCCTCCGCTCTGGAAGCTGGAGTGCCTCCTCCCTGCATTGGTGTCACCGGAACCAACGCCTCCTGGAGTGATGGACGCGTTGGAAGTCTGGAAGTCTCAGCGAATGCGCGGGAAGCCACCAACACTGGGCATCGTCCAGCCCAGAGAGCCTGAACGTGACCCTGGGAAACCACTCCTAGCCAGAGAAAGGACCATGGTGTGGACCTTAAACCACCTCAGGGGGGAGGCGATGGACCGGGAGAGGAGGGAGTACCTGTACCAGGCTCAAGGTTGCTTCCTCCAAAGGACACTTACACCTTTCAGAGCACCCCTAGTGAAAATAAGGTAAGACCTTGATAGGGGGTCTGCAACCCCAGGAAAAGTGTTTTCCTCAGGACAATCCTTCCATCCGGAGGACAGGAAACCTGACTGTGTGTGTGGAGAGGTGTGTCCCTTTTTATATCCTCAGGTTTCCTGTCCAGCGGATGGGACGTCTCTCCAGGGGTGTGGTCATAGGTGAAAGGGTAAAATAGTATAATAAGTGACAGCCAGCACGGTTTTACTAAGGACAGAAGTTGCCAGACTAACCTGATCTGTTTTTATGAAGAGGTGAGCAGAAGCCTAGATAGAGGGGCCGCTGTTGATAGTGTTTTTGAACTTTGCAAAGACATTTCATACTGTCCCTCATAGACGTCTAATGGGTAAATTAAGGACTATAGATTTAGAAAATATAGTTTGTAATTGGATTGAGAATTGGCTCAAGGACCGTATCCAGAGAGTTGTGGTCAATGATTCCTACTCTGAATGGTCCCCGGTTATAAGTGGTGTACCCCAGGGTTCAGTGCTGGGATCACTAGTATTCAACTTATTTATTAATGATATAGAGGATGGGATTACTAGCACTATATCTATTTTTGCAGATGACACCAAGCTATGTAATATAGTTCAGTATTTGGAAGATGTTCGTGAATTGCAAGCGGATTTAAACAAACTAAGTGTTTGGGCATCCAGTTGGCAAATTAGGTTTAATGTAGATAAATGTAAAGTTATGCATCTGGGTACTAACAACCTGCATGCATCATATATCCTCGGGGGAGCTACACTGGGGGATTCACTTGTTGAGAAGGATCTGGATGTACTTGTAAATCATGAACTAAATGGAAGCAGCTGATTGACATTGCATGCTGTTAAGGCCAGCAAGATATTGTCGTGTATTAAAAGAGGCATTGACTCGCGGGACAGGTATGTAATATCACCACTTTACAAAGCATTAGTGAGGCCTCATCTAGAATATGCAGTTCAGTTCTGGGCTCCAGTTCATAGAAAGGATGCCCTGGAGTTGGGAAAAAATACAAAGAGCAACAAAGCTAATAAGGGGCATGGAGAATCTAAATTATGAGGAAAGAATAAAATTAAACCTATTTAGCCTTGAAAAAAAGATGACTAAGGGGGGACATGATTAATTTAGATAACTATATGAATGGGACATACAAAAAATATGGTGAAATCCTGTTCCATGTAAAACCCCCTCAAAAAACAAGGGGGCACTCCCTCCGTCTGGAGAAAAAACAAAAACCTGCAGAGGCGACAAGCCTTCTTTACTGCGAGAACTGTGAATCTATGGAATAGCCTACCGCAGGAGTTGGTCACGGCAGGGACAGTAGATGGCTTTAAAGGAAGGGTGTCGCAAAAAAAATTTTTTATTTCAATTTGCTCTTAGTGTTTTATTAAAAAAAAATATATTTATTTGTGTGTGTGTGTGTTTTCTTTTTTTTTTATTTTCTAACTTTTTCTTCTCTATGGGGGCTGCCATTTTTTTTTTCATTTCTGTATGTGTTGATTAACGACACATACATAGATGGAATACGGCACACACATCCCCATAGAGAATGCGAACGGGAGCCGTTCGCATTCCAAATACAGTCCAAATGGAAGGTCTTCGGCCGAGCGACATCCGGCGCCATTTTCTTGTGGACCGGAAGCCGCGGCCGGACAGTAAGATTACTACTTCCGGACATGTGTTCTGAAGCAAGCACTAGGAGCAGACGTTCCCTTCTGAGCCCTGCCGTGGGTCCAAACAGCACTTTATTACCACATATGGGGTATTGCCGTAAATCGGGAGACATTGCTTTACAAATGTTGGGGTGCTTTTTCTCCTTTATTCCTTGTAAAAACAAAAACATTGTATGTTTTTTCAGAAAAAAAGCGATTACTTACCGGTAATCTGTTTTTCAAGAACCTATGACAGCACCCCTGGAGAGACGTCCCATCCGCTGGACAGGAAACCTGAGGCTATAAAATGGACACCTCTCCACACACCCAGTCTTTAGGAAGACCTCAGGATGAGAAGTAGTTTAGTTCGTATGTATGTTTGTTTTTTTTTGTGAAAGTCCCTCACACCTTAATATGTACAATATTTACAGGGACGCTCAAATCAAGGGCAGCGATCCAGTTTATTAGGGTCATGTACTACAGACATGGGAGGGTAACAGCGGGGTGCTGTCATAGGTTCTTGAAAAACAGATTACCGGTAAGTAATCCATCTATTACCTATTCACCTATGACAGCACCCCTGGAGATGTAAAATAGAAATCATTATTTCTAGGGTGGGACCACAGCTTGTAGTACCTTTCTACCGAAGGCCAAGTCTGAGGCTGTATGTAGTTGTAATCTGTAGGTGTTTAAAGAAGGTGGGAGGAGAACTCCATGTGGCCGCCTTACATATTTGGTCTACGGCTGTGTCTGCTCTTTCTGCCATGAAGTGGATACGGCCCTAGTGGAGTGTGCCCCGAAGAATTCTGGGGGTTTGAGTTTTTGGTTTATATAGGCTAGCCGTATGGCCTGCTTGATCCACCTTGCTATGGTAGCTTTGCTGGCTGCTGAACCCTTATTGTGACCCTGAAACTGGATAAACAAATTTTGTGATGATCTCAGATCTTGAGTAAACTTTAGGTACTGGACTAGACATCTTCTTTCGTCTAGGCAGTTAAACTGTTGTTCCCTCTGATTCTTTGGGGAGTCACAAAAGGAGGGAAGGACAATGTCTTGGTTTAGGTGATAGGGTGAAACCACTTTAGGAAGGAATTACGGTAGGGTTTTTAAGATGACTATCATCTAGTAGTAGGGTATGTGGAGGAAAGTCAGAGGGCCTGGATCTCGCTCACTCTACGCGCTGATGTAATGGCGAATAGAAAGATCATTTTGAGTGTTAGAATCTTCCAGGAAATAGAGTCTATGGGTTCAAAGGGTGGTTTTATCAAAGCCTGGAGAACGAGGTTTAAGTCCCAGGGAGGAACTGGGGACCTTATCTGGGGTTTAAGTCTGCAGGCGGCCACTAGGAATCTTTTGATCCAGGGGTGTTCTGCTAATTTAAAATTGAAAAAAGGAACTTAAAGCCGAAATCTGAACCTTTAATTTAGTAGGCCTAAAGGTTCTTTTTTTAGTCCCACCTAAAGAAAATCCAATATTAGGGGAATATCTGGATTAAAGGATTAACCTCCCTGCCTGCGAAGTTTAAGAATGTGTTCCATGACCTCAGATATATCTTTGAGGTAATCTGTTTCCTACTAGCTAGTAGGGTGGAGATGACGGATTCTGAGAATCCTCTCTGCCTAAGGATTATCCTTTCCATGCTGTCAAGTGGAGCTTCGGAATGTCGGGGTGTAATACTGGGCCCTGATATAGAAGATCTGGCCTGTCTGGAAGAACCCATGGTTGGTGTAACGACATTTTTCTTAGCCACGTGAACCATGGTCTCTTTGGCCAGAAGGGGGCTATCAGTATCACGCTGGCCCTGTTTTCTCTGATCTTTTTTTAAAGGGAATGTGTTGCCAGCAAAACATGTTTTGTTTTTTTTATTAAACATTTAGTGTGTAGGTGATTAAACATTGTTGAAATTTTTTTTATTTTTTTCACGAGTCAGGAAATATTATAAATTAGATTCTAATTTATAGTATTTCCCATTGCTGGTCACTAGATGGAGCTATTGCGCAAAATTGCAGCATTGCATGTGGTAAAGCAACCACATTGCTTTTTGCTGCAAAATTGGGAAAAAAGCACTCGCTCTAGTGAGCTCTGAGAATCCCCCCCTCCTTTATCCTGGCTAGTGCCGGGATAAAACGAGGGGTTTGAACGGTCTAACCTCCTACAATGTGTGTCGCCATTTTTTGAGCTAACACACAGTGTAGTAGGTTTACATACAGTAGTAAACACACACAAACAGGAACATACATAGAAATCTCTTACCTGCTCCTGCCGCCGCGGCTCCCTCCGGCCCGTCCGCTCCGTCTGCTGCCGCTGGTCCAAGTGCACAAGTCCGGAAGCCACGACCGGAAGTAGTAATCTTACTGTCCGGCGGCGACTTTCGGTCCACAGGACAATGGCGCCGGACGGCGCGCATTTCAAATTGGACTGTGTGGGAGCGGCGCATGCGCAGTTCCCACACAGACGGCGTACACAGAAGTGGATGGGACGGGACCCGTTCGCAGTCCCTATGGGACTGTGGCTGCCGTATTCCATGTCTGTATGTGTCGTTAATCGACACACAGAAATAGACAAAAAAATGGCAGCCCCCATAGGGAAGAAAAAGTGTAAAAATAAGAAAATAGAAAGTGTTGGGAGGGAGGCTAAGATTTGATCCCGAGGGGTTTTGTCTTTCAGATGTACCTCCAGTTGTGCGAGCCACACTTTCAGGGATCTGGCCACGCAGGTGGCTGGTTTGAAACTCCCCGTAGAGGCTTCCCAGGTTCTCTTAAGGTAGAATTCAGCCTTTCTTCCATAGGGTCAGACAGGGAGCCTAGGTCTTCAAAAGGGAGTGTTTCCTTGAGATCTTGGCTACTGGAGCGTCGAGCCTGGGGATGTTATCCCAGTCCCTGCATGCATCTTCCTCAAAGGGATACTTCCTTTTGAGAAACTTGGGAATCCTTGTCTTTTCATCAGGAGTTTCCCATTCCTTTTTAATAAGGTTAGATATGTTCCTATGGATGGGGAAGGTTCTATTCTTTTTAGGCCCTAGCCCTTGAAACATAATGTCCTGGATGGACCGTAGTTCTTTGGGGTCGTCTATATTCAGTCGCCCTGACCGTTTTTAGGAGTAGGTCAACGTCCTCCGTTGGGTAAAGATTTCTCTCCCTCCTCCTCCTCACATGAGGAATCGTAGGAGCTGTACTCCCCTTCTTCACCTAGCTGGGGGTCCCCTTAAGCTGAGGAATCCAAGGACAATCCCTGGCCTAAACATATGTACAAGAGAAAGGGGAACAGCATTAAGGGAGAGGTCCTTCTCTTACCCCACTCTGGCGTCCTCAAGTAGCGGGCTGGAGGACTTGGCATCCGAGCGTTCAGTGCGTCCTGAAGCTTCTCCTGGTGACTCCATGACTGTGGAAGCTGGAGAGCGAGTCCAGCTGTTACTGGCCTAAAATAGGCCAAGGATTGGCCTGGGAGGCCCTCGCTCCAGACGCTGGAGCAACACCACCCCCTGGAGTGTTGGACGCGCCCGGAAGGGACGCGTCGTGGCGACCGTACATGCCAGTGAGCGCCAGGAAGCCGCCAACGCTGGGTCTGGTCAGGCCCTTCACCAGGCCGGACAAGCCCCGGGGATCCACTCCCCGCCAGAGGAAGGCCCACCATCCTGTTTTGCAGCAGGAGGTGGGGAGACACGATGGACCGGGAGAGGCGGGAGTACCTTTCCCAGACTAAGGTTGCTCCCAGGGGGGAGACCTATACCTTTCCAGAGCACCCCTAGTGGAATAAGGTAAACCTTGCTAGGGGGTCTGCAATCCCGGAGAAGTGCCTTTTTCCTCAGGAGAATCTTCCATCCGGAGGACAGGTAACCTGACGGTGTGTGGAGAGGTGTGTCCATTTTATATCCTCAGGTTTCCTGTCCAGCGGATGGGACGTCACTCCAGGAGTGCTGTCATAGGTGAATAGGTAAAAGTAGATTTTCATTTTCACAGACCAGTTCCAATAAATTTAGCAAAAAACCTGTGGGCTAAAAAGGCTAACTATACCCCTTGAAAAATTCCTTGAGGGGTGTAGTTTCCAAAATGGGGTCACTTTTAGGGGGTTTCCACTGTTTTGGCACCACAAGACCTCTTCAAACCTGACATCTTGCCTAAAATATATTCTAATAAAATAGAGGCCCCAAAATCCACCAGGTGCTCCGTTGCTTCTGAGGCCAGTGTTTGTCCATTTTTACACTAGGGCCACATGTGGGATATTTCTAAAAACTGCACAATCTGGGCAATAAGTATGGAGTTGCGTTTCTCTCGTAAAACCTTCTGTGTTACAGAAAAAACTATTACAAATGAATTTCGTAAAAAAAATGTTTACATTTGTAAATTTCATCTCTACTTTGCTTTAATTCCTGTGAAATGCCTAAAGGGTTAAAATAATTTCTGAATACTTTGAAGGGTGCAGTTTTTAAAATGGGGTGATTGGGGACTTTCTAATATATAAGGCCCTCAAAACCACTTCAGAACTGAACTGGTCCCTGAAAAAATAGCCTTTTGAAATTCTTGAAAATGCGAGAAATTGCAGCTAAAATTCTCTAAGCCTTGTAACGTCCTAAAAAATAAAAGGTCGTTCAAGAAAAACGATGCAAATATAAAGTAGACATAGGAAATGTTAACTAGTAAATATTGTGTGGTATTACGATCTGTTTTACAAGTAGATATATTACAATTTAGAAAAATGCAGTTTTTTGCAAATTTTCTCTAGATATGTTTTTTACAAATAAATATGGAGTTTAACAAGCACATTTTTTCAGTATCATAAAGAACAACATGTCATGAGAAAACAATCTCAGAATCGCTTGGATAGGTAAAAGAATTCGAGTTATTACCACATAAAGTAACACATCAGATTTGCAAAAATCAGCTGTGTCCACAAGGCCAAAACAGGCTTAGACACTAAGGGGTTAATAGGTCTGATCTTTTGAATTCCCTCTTTACCTCCCTGAAAAATAAACATACGTTTTCAGTTGAATATTTTGAGGCTTTACAGAGGGAGGGGGGTTATATAAAAACATAACCACATTCTTACCAAGCTGCGTCAGACTCTGCATGAGGAAATGTGGCTGAACTTGTAATGTATTCAGCACGTAGCAGCCCTGAAATAACTCACAACTACTACCCAGATCAATCAAGCAGTACTGGTCTTTAAATGAGAAGTCCCAAAACTTGACATATTTGGTAATGCCACAACTAACAAACGTTTAACCCCTTAGTGACCACTAATACGCCTTTTAACGTGATTCACTACTGGGCTTTAGGCTAGGGTGACGCCTTTTCACGTCAGCCTAGTCTAAGTCCTGCACGGGTCTCCCGTGCAGGCAGGAGCCGGGGCTCTGCTGTCTGATGACAGCTGAGCTCCTGCTCCAACGCCCGCGATCGAAGTTTACTTCGATCGCGGTCGTTTAACCCGTTAAATGCCGCCGTCAATAGCGACCGCGGCATTTAACTTTGTTTACAGAGGGAGTGCACTCCCTCTCTCACCCATCGGCGGCCCGCGAATGCAATCGCGGGTCTCCGATGGGGTGTCATGGCAGCCGGGGGACTGAAAAGCCCCCAGGTCTGCCCTGGACATATGCCTGTTAGGAAGTATACCAGAGCATTATAGCAGCGATCGGAACATCGCACAGTGAAGTCCCCTAGTGGGACTAATAAAATAAGTCAAAGTGAAATAAAGATTATTAATAAAAAGTACAGTAAAAAAATAAATAAAACCATTTTTTTTCCATAAAAAGTGGTTTTATTTAGTAAAAGTGTAAAAAAAAAAAAAAAAAAAAAAAGTACACATATGTGGTATCGCCGCGACCGTAATGACTCCATTAATAAAGTGAATATGTAATTTAAACCACAAAGTGAACACCGTAAAAAAAAACGCAAAAAACTCTGGCGAAATTGCAATTTTTTTCCATTGCCCCCCAAAAAAGTCATAATAAAAATGAATCAATAAGTCCCATGTACCCAAAAACAGTACCATTCAAAACTACGTCTCGTCCCGCAGAAAACAAGCCCAAAAAATCACTACATTGATTGAAAAATAAAAAAAATTACGGCTCTTGGAAAGAGACGATGCAAAAACAAATAATTTTAGTTCAAAAGTGTTTTTATTGTGCAAAAGTCGTAAAACAAAAAAACCTCCACATATGTGGTATCGCCGTAATCGTACCGACCCATAGAATAAAGGTCACATGTTAATTACGTCGCACAGTGAACGGCGTCAATTTAAAAACGCATAGAACAATGGCGGAATTTCAGTTTTTTTTTATAATCCCCCCCAAAAAGGTTAATAAAAGTTAATATAAAAATTATATGTACCCAAAAATGGTGCCATTAAAAAGCACAACTAATCCCGCAAAAAACAAGTCCTCATACAGCTATGTAGACGAAAAAATAAAAACGTTATAGCTCTTTGAATGCGACTATAGAAAAACGAATAAAATAGCTTGGTCATTAAGGCCTAAAATGGGCTGGTCACTAAGGGGTTAACATGATTGGTGTAAGTATATTTAAAAAAAAAAACAAAAAAAAAAAAACTCAACTACGTCAGATTAAAAAGAAGTTCCCTGCCGAGACACTGCTCATTCGTCCAGGGGAAGACAGACTGGGGTGCCTGATGCACGGATCCTGATCCCCGTTTCCCAGGGGACAGGAGATAACTGGAGAGGGTAAGGAAGGGGAATTTAAACAGCTTCCTGTTTCCTTGGAAGCAGTGAATCCCTCCTGGTAGCGTGGAGGTGTAGAGGGAACAAAGTACAGTTTGAAACAAAAATTGCAACCCCCAATAACTATTTCTGTGGACAGTTGTGCAGGTGTCTTTGTATGTGGAAAGATATAGCTTTCATGAATACCATTTGGGGGAATATGGCATTTATCACTTTATTAAAAATTCTTTGTAGGGGTTGACGTGGCAAAAAAAAAAAAAAAAGGCATTTTGACCTTTTCCCGCTAGGATGTTCACTGTACTGGATAAATATAGTTCGGGTGTTTCCAGATGTGGGGATACCTAATGTGTTAGTTTATTTTTATATGTGATCTAGGGAAATGGGGGGGGGGGGGGGGGCGGAGGTGTGATTTAAATTTCACTGTTATTAGCCCACCCTAGGGGCCTTGAATCTGCAGTCATTAGAACACTTATGCCATAACTACAATATCACAATATTGCAGTCAATGGCAAAATTAGTGCATTGCTATTGAGACCTGTCAATTTTTACATGCCACGAATCTTTGTAAAACTCAAGGACTGCATGATGTTTTTACAGAATTTATTGAGAAATTGAAACTCCAATGTAGCCCAGGTGGTAGATGGATCAAGGTATGGTAAGGTTTAGGCTTCCTCCTTTGCCAGGCGGTCTTTCTTAAGAGGACCCTATGAAATAAAGACTTGGTTAGTACAGATATAGTGGTTGATTACTACATTAAATATTCAGGCCATTTAATCTGATAGAAATAGTCAGATGGAAAAGCAGTAAGTCATCTGCAGACTAAATTGTTATGCCATAAAAGTCTATATATGAACACCGCTTTAATAGAAGAATGCCACACTGCTAGGCAATAGGGTATTGAAAACGAGGAATGCCAACAATTAACACGTAAAGAAACTTCAATATCCCTACTCTGCTAGGTCAAAACATGCTAACTCACTAAGCACAGAAAGACATTGGTGAGGTGGGGGGGGGGGGGGGGGGGGCACTTGGGTTGATATATCCATCTTTCTACAGCAGTTTTCCAGCATAGAAAAGTTGTAGAAGGCCCGGAGGTCTAAAAGTTGCAGCTTCTGTGCATTTTACGCTGGCCTCGCCACTTTGAGTTGCTTACCAAAGCGGATGGGCCACCATGTCCTGACAAATTAAAATTTGACAGATTCAGAGATTTGGTGCATGTTACACTGTGGGGTGTAGCAAGACAGGCCTGCATTAGGAGATACACACTAGTCCATCTTAATGAATTAGAATATAAAAAAAAATAATTTCAGTAATTCAATTCAAAAAGCAAAACTCAAAAGGATTCATTACATGCAGAGTATTTTTAAAGGCTTAGGAAACCTTTGCAGGTGTTGTGCCGATTTGCTGATTAGAGTGTGACACGGAGGCTACAATTTGCAACTTTTACCCAATATTCAAATTCTCAGAGACTAAAATGTGGGTTTTCATTAACAGCAAGCCGTAAACCTCAAGAAAAAAAATATGTCGGAAATAGGTGTGTGTAATTAATGTATAATAGGAGTTTGGTATTGAATTACTGAAATAAATTAGCTTTCTGATATTCTAATTCATTGAAACACTTTATTATTTGGGGGGGAATAAGAAAAGAAACAGCAATTTCAGTTTTTTTTTATGGGGTGCGGTTTTAAATATAACTATTTTTTGGGTCATCACGATTTCAGGGATACAATATGTGTATTTTATTTACACTTACTAAATAAAACCATTTATGGCAAAACATGATTTTTAATGTGTACCTTATTCATTTTTATTTCACATTTTTCAGTCTCACTAGGAGATTTCGCTATGCGATCTTTAGATTGCAGATATAACGCTTTGGTATACTTTGTATACCAGAGCATTATTGCCTGACCGTAAAGAACAGACTGGCACTTTCTAATATGTATATAGCCAGGGCAGACGTAAGGGCCTTTATTAGGACCCCGGCTGCCATGGCACCCAATCAGATATCAGCATCATCCACTTCTGTTCGTTAACACCCAGCTTTTGGCAGTGCAGACACACAGCGTGTTCGAGAGATCACGCTGTGACATCACTCACTTCCTGCCCCAGGTCCTGCATCGTGTCGGCCACATCGGCACCAGAGGCTACAGTTGATTCTGCAGCAGCATCGGCGTTTGCAGGTAAGTCGACGTAGCTACTTACCTGCAAACGCTGATGCTGCTGCAGAATCAACTGCAGACTCTGGTGCCGATGTGTCCTCGCTCGTCCGACACGATGCAGGACCTGGGGCAGGAAGTGACGTCACAGCGTGATCTCTCGAGAACGCGCTGTGTCTGCACTGCCAGAAGCTGGGCGTTCTGAAGAGAAGTGGATGATACTTCTCGTCAGAACGCCCAGCTAGTAAAAGTAGTAAACACGCCCAGATGGAAGACACATAATACACGCCCAATTGGACTTTTACTTTAAAAAACACCCAGTTGGACTTTAGCAAGCCTCATTTGCATAAATACAAAAATGGTCATAACTTGGCCAAAAATGCTCGTTTTTTTAAAAATAAAAGCAGCGCCGATCTGCTGCAATAGCAGATAGGGGTTGCAAAATCTGGTGACAGAGCCTCTTTAAGGCCCTGGCGTTGCTAGTCAGTACGGGTATGTTCACATGCAAATTCAAACACAAGGAGCCGTTTAAAGGAAACCAGCTCCTGATTCAGATTTTTTTTAAACCACTCGCTATTTTCGCTGCATTTTAACGGACATTTTTGTAGCGGTCGTCAATAGTCACGAAAAACTGCTCCAAAAATATCCCAAGAAGTGACCTGCACTTCGTTTTTGCAGCACTTTTTCAAAACTGCCGTGTAAAAACTGGCCCGACTGTACAGAATGAAGTTTCTCATTGCAATCAATGGGCAGATGTTTGGAGGCGTTCTACTTCTGATTTTTCGGCGGTTTACAGCCCGAAAATAGCCTGTGTGAACATACTCTATACTGGGAGAGTTGGAAGGGACCCAGTAATAAGCGAAAAGGAGCAGTGAGCATACATTTTTATCTGGCCATTGGGGGGATGGTGTACACAGTGGAGGCCATTCATTAGTCTCACATCTTTTACTAACAGTTTTTAATCTCAACTATTTAAGTCGTCAAAATACTATCTAGGCTTTGCATTTGAAATTTCATAACTGTTAATACAATGCAATACACTTAAAGGGAAGGTACAATTTTGTTATATGGCTTATATGATATGAACATAAATTTTATTTATTTGTGTTCTCATGTTCTACTTTTTACTGTTTTTTTACTTTTACTTCTCTATGGGGGCTGCCATTTTTTCTCATCTGTGTCGATTACCACATACATCCCCATGGAGAATGTGAACGGGAGCCGTTCCATTCTCTGAAGCGTATGCAGGCTGTGTGGGAACTGCGCACGTGCCGCTCCCACAGACAAAAACGAAGACAGTTCGCAGACTGAAACCCGGCGCCATTTTCACGTCGACCGGAAGCCGCTGCCGGACAGTAAGAGGACTTCCGGCCATATGTTCAACGAAGCGAAGGAATAGGAGCGTAGACCAGTGGAGGCAGGAGCAGGTACTTTATGCGCGTGTGATACTGTCTGCTGAGCCCTGTATCTAATCCTTCTACACTGCATTCGCTCAGAAAATGGTGGCACAGTGTAGGAGGTCTGAAGATTCAAACCCCTCCTTTTTCTGGCACTAGCCAGAAGGGGGGGGGGAATTGTGTGAGGACACTAGAGGAGAGTGTCCACCCCAAATTTGCAGCATAAATCAATGAGGTTGCTTTACTACAGTGACCATGCTGCAATTTTGGGAACTGCTCCCTATAGTGCCCAGCACATGGAAAGGTTATAAATTAGAATCTAATTTATAATATTTCCTGACTTGTGAAAAAAAATTAAAACAGTGTAATCACTCAAATACTAATTGTTTAACTGAAAAAACAATTTGTAGTGACACATTCCCTTTAATTTACAACTTCATACCATGAAAGCCTTCTTTTCTTCTGCTGTCTGGAAGCGTCCATGTCCAAATTTGGAGGTTGTGTCAATAAATTTCAGGTCAATCTTCTCCAATGCACGACGGCTAGTCTGCACAAGAAGAGACTTGCGGAGGGTGAGAACCCTTTTCTTGGTCCCGATAACACAGCCCTTCAGCATGATGAAGTCATTTTTCACTTCTCCATAATGAACAAATCCCCCCTATAAAAAGGTTGTAGAGGTTAATCTGTCGCAAGTGTAAATTTAGTGCACACCCAAAAAAACAAACTGTAAGAGGATAACCGTTCTGAGCTCAGGTTTAGTCAAACAGTAGTGGACAAGAAAAAAAATAATAATTCTTAAGAACTTTCCTTAGATTTACTTCTGGATCTGGTTTAACCCCTTGGATAGCCAATTCCCTCATTTTTGTTTTTCCTGCCTGCCTTCCAAAAGCCATATCCTTTTTTTTGTGGACATAGTTGTATGAGGGCTTGTTTTTTGCGGGACAAGTTGTAGTTGGTCATGGCACCATTTATTGTACCATATACTGTACTGTGAAGCTGAAAAAAAAAAAAAGTGCCGAAAAGAAGAACAGCGATTACGCCATTTTCCAGGGCGTTTTGTTCTTATGGCGTCCGTCAAGCAGTAAAAATTTCTACATGTTCACCTTATTCCACAGGCTGATCCGATTACAGAGATACCAAAATTTGTTTTACCACTTTAAACAAAACACAAATGTGTAGCCATGTTCTGGAAGCCATAACTTTATCATTTTCCTGTCAATGTAGTGATTGAGGGATTAATTTGTGTGAGGCGAGCTGTAGTCTTCACTGATACCATGTTGGGGTCATTCTTTTTATGGCGCTCACCGAGCGGGTTAAATAATGCCATATTGTGATAGTTTGGACTTCTATGCAATACCAGTTATGTTAACTTTGATTTTTTTAACATTGCTTTAGGAGAAAGTTTTTTTTAGCTGAACACTTTTTTAAACAAAAATTTAACTGTTTACTTTTTTTTAGTCACCCCAGGAGACTTGAACAAGCGATCGTTCGCATGATATACTGCAATACTAATGTTACAGTATATCTGATATGGACAGTATCCTTTGAAGCTTCAAAGGAGTACAGGGATGACACGATTGACTAGTTAAGGAAATACTGGAAAACCACTCCGCCAACAAAAAGACAAAGGCAATTTAATGGTTGTTATTCAGGAGAGCCAAGTAGAACCTGAGCAAAATCCTCAGAAGGAAGGCAGCATGGAAATATTAATCATGCACATCAGGCACTATCCAGTGCAATTTCCATTGCTTCATCATAGGACAGAAGAGATCAATTGGTATTATAGACTTCGAGCCTTTGAAAAAAACAAACATAACTGCACAAAACGGTTTTTAAAGAGGCTGTCACCACATTATAAGTGGTTTATCTTGTACATATGATCGGTGCTGTAATGTAAATTACAGCAGTTTTTTTATTTAGCGTGTTTTACTTTGACCAAGTGGGAGGTGTATGACGCTGACCAATCAGCGTCATACACTTCTCCATTCATTTGCACAGCACATAGTTATCTTATTACATCAGTGTGTTTGGCTGCACAAAGACGTTACTCAAGTGTCCCGACAGTGAATAGACATTACCACCAGCCAGGACGGGATGTGTATTTAGAATACTCACTTCTGTAGCGTCTGAGATTCACAGCAAGGCAAGCGTAATCTCTAAATAAGATTACGATGTAATATGTCATTTAAAACGAGATTACGTTTGCCTTGCTGTAAATCACAGACGCTACAGAAATGTCAAGATTCTGAATAGACATCACGCCCTGGCTGGAGGTAATGTATATTCACTGTCAGGACACTTGAGTAACGTTAAGTATTTGTGGCTGCACATAGTGATGTAATAAGATCACTATATGCTGTGTAAATGAATGGGGAGAAGTGTATGACGCTAATTGGTCAGCGTCATACACTTATTTACAATGCCCACTTGGTCAAAAAGTAAAAAACACCCAGTTGTCCATTAAGAAACTCATTAGAATAAAGCTAAAATAGGTCATAACACGGTCAAAAATGATTGTTTCTAAATAATAAACACTGCTGTAAACTACATTACAGCGCCATTCACATTATGTACAAGATAGGCCACTTATAATGTGGTGACAGAGCCTCTTTAAGAAACCAGCATCATTTTATCTGAAGGGGACTTAAATACTGCATTTGCATTTATATTGAACCTCTGGATTTTGTACTTCTAGGGCTAGCTGACTAAATGTCATCTGACAATACCCTGTACTGCAAAGCAAACTTACCAATGGGTTGATACTCTTATCCGACAGATCGTAGTCAGTTGAAGCATTGTTCTTTACTAGTTTGCCATCCTTTGAGTGGTAGCCTTGTCCAATCTTATATACCTGGGTGAAAGTTAAAATTTAGTTTGACTGTACTTCAGTTACATACACAGCAACCATGACTGAAAGCAAATACCTTTTTATTGATCTCAGTGCGGTGATGGTAACCTTTTTGTCCAGCACGAGCTACAGAGAAGGCCACACGGGCAGGATGCCAGGCTCCAATACAAGCAACCTTTCGCAAACCTCTGTGAGTCTTGCGTGGCAACTTCTTTGTATGCCAACGGCTAGTCACACCTGGATAGGGTAATATACAAATTAGGAAGGAAAGCAGCAACACATGTTTATTTTGTAACCTTGCTATAGCTTGTTCTCAGAAGGAAGGCAGCATGGAATTCTTCTTCAGTGTTATTCAGGCACTGTGCCCAGCGCTTATTCCATAACCTCATCACAGAACAGATTAAAAAGGCCTAACGTCTCTATGTAACATGTCATACCAGCCATGGGTTGCTACCAATTAAGGGAAAGGTCAGTTTTATCAGACATTACAAACACATACATATAAAAAATAAGGGAAATACACCCTTCAAATCTCACCTTTGTAGCCTTTTCCCTTTGTGACTCCAATGACATCTATCATTTCATCTTGACCAAAGACTCCAGACACTGCCACCTGCTGCTCCAGCTTCTCACGAGCCCAGTCCACCTTCTCTGCAATTGTTCCACCATTAACCTGGATCTCCATGAGATGAGACTTCTTCTGACGCAGGGAGAGCAAGCGCATCTTCAAATATATAAAAAAAAAAAAATAAGATAAAAAAATGGAACTCAGCAAAAATAGAAACCAGACAGTACGTGGTGTTTACATGCAATTGTTACTTTTATGTTGTAAATAGGTTTGTGCTGCCATCACAATAAAGGTAATTCGGGCCCGTATGATAATTACAGAGATATTAGCATGAGAAACAAGTCCCTATTAAGCTGGGGAAATTTAAAACTAGCAATTAGAAATACGGGTATTTATTAAACATTTACTTGTTTTCTGGCATATAAAAAAAAAGTTGTGCTTCTGTGAAAATGTTGCGACTCAGCAGTTCTCCACACTTAAAAAATTGGGCAGGACATAGGAGGGGCAGGACCATCACAGCTTAACAAATTCACCAATTGAAACCAGAAACGGTCCTAAAATATAGCAGGATACTACATCAGCACTTATCAGATGTAGATTTCGCTTTCTGCATGGACAATAGAAGAGTTGCATGCCTCTTAAGTTAGCCATATCTTATTCATGCAGGCTTCATAATAAGACAGATGTATGAAATGCCAGTCTTTGTAAATCAGCCGCAAAGAGTCATTGAGCTTGACTGACCAGAAGTATTTATTGTAAGAGGTGATTGTTTGGGTATATTTCCTATACTGGCTCCAAAGCAAGTCAGGACAGTTCTGCTCTATGCAATTGGTATAATGGTATTATTCCTGCGCATGAAACTTTGGAAGCTTGTAAAGCTCTGACTGAGCACCAAAAAAAAAAAAAAAAAAAGTTTAGTGACTGGAGCGACAAATTCTCTCAATTTTGCAGACTCAAACAATTCAGACAATAGGAGCACAAGTCTTTCTACTCCTATTGTCTGAATAGACATTCAAAGATTGCAATAAACAATCTGTTTGCTCGTCGAGTCTCATCATTCAGTCCGCCCAACAAGTCCTGTTGGCCTCCAAGTCTTATAGCATGTGTAAAACACCATACAAGACCACAAGTTTAACCCACAAGCAATTTAAGCTTTTCCATCGTCACATTCAAAGAGCTAGAACTTATTTTTGCGTCAACATAAGGACTTGAAAATGAACGTCCTGGTCGGCTGCTAGTTCCCGCACCAGGACGTTCACTTTCGTCAGCATTTCTAACTGTCACTCAGTGTAAACACAGTGACAGGCGCGCGCTGACAGCTGTCCTAGACAGCTGAGACATCAGTCTCGCCAGACAGCGGACCATCACCGCTGCTTTCGGCAATTAACCCCTTAAGTGCGGCGACGGCGTGCCGTCGCCACATTTAAGGGGTTTGAAGCACATCGGCAGCCCCCACGAAGTGATCGTGGGGGCTACCGATGCTTGTCACGGCAATCGGAGGTAAGATAATGACCTCCGGGTTGCCATGTACGGATGCCTCGGAGGAGCAGCCTCCGGCCGGTCCTCCGAGGCTTCCTGTCAGTGTGACAGTTACGTCACAATGACAGTTGGAGTACATTATACTGCGATCAAAGCTGCAAGTCTAAGTGTCCCCTAGTGGGACAAGTGAAAAAAGTAGAAAAAATAAATAAAAAAGTACTAAAAAGGTTTAAAAAAAAATATATAAAACTAATGTTTTTTCCCGCACGATGAACACCCCAAAAAAAAAAAAAAAAAAAAAAAAAACTTTAAAAAACTACGACAGAAATTTTTTTGGTCACCACCGCTCCCTAAATAAAGAATAAAAAGTGATCAAAAAGTCGCATGTACCCGAAAATAGTACCGATAAAAGCTTCCATTCGTCCCGCAAAAAACAAGCCCTTATAGAGCTTTGACTAAAAAATAAAAAAATTATGGCTCTCCGAATATGGTGACAGAATTTTTTTTTTTTTATAAATAAGCCATTTTATTGTGCAAACGCGAGAAGAAAAAAAAAAAAAAGTAGCAAACCTATATACATATGGTATCGCTGTAATCGTACCAACCCGCAGAATAAAGTAAAAATGTCATTTATAGCGTACGGTGAGCGCCGCAAAAAGAAAACCTAAAAAAACGGTGTCAGAATTCCTGTTTTTTGCTCAGGATTGCAAACAAATTGAATAAAAAGTGATTTAAAAAAATAAATAAATTAAAAAAAAACAAAAAAAACATGCATGTACCCCAAAATGGTACCAATGAAAACTACAGATTGTCCCGCAACAAATAAGCCCTAACAGGGCTCCGGTGGTGAAAAAAAAAAAGAAAGAAGTTCTGGCTTTCAGAATATGGCGATGCAAAATGTGCGGAGTGTTCAAAAGTGGATAAGATCGGGCGCCCTTTATCAGTGCAACACCGGCCACATATCTATGAAATATTATTTATCCCATTATCATACCCTCTTATGCCCTGATGTACTCCGCACAGATTACACATACCCCCACATTATAAACCAGCAAAACCCAAAACAGAAAAACTACCAAGCAAAATCTGCGCTCATTGAAATCTGCACATTGAATACAGTGCAATGTGGCTGCACATCGTTCTAGTAAGAATGTGATGCTGCTGTGTAAATGAATGGAGAGGAGTGCATGATGCTGATTGGTCACCGATTAGTCAGCATCATACACTTCTATTCACAACGCCCAGTTAGTAAAACAAGTAAACACGTTCAGTTAAAAACACAACACACGCCCAGTTGGACATACGAAAAAAAAAAAACGCCCAGTTGTCCATTTAAAACCTCCTTTGCACGCACATATATATAAAAAAAATAATCACTCAACTTGGCCAAAAATGAAAGTTTAAAAAAAAAACAAAAAAACTTTACTGTTATCTACATTGCAGCACCGATCACATGCAATAGGAGATAGGGATTAGAGAATCTGGAGACAGAGCCGCTTTAAAATAGGTCTTTCACCAGTACAGCCTGTCTAGAATATGAACTATGTGCGCTAAGAACCTCACTGTTGTAAGTAGATTCAGCAGTAATGCATATTTATTTTTGGATAGTGCTTAAAGAGGCTCTGTCACCAGATTGTGCAACCCCTATCTGCTATTGCAGCAGATAGGCGCTGCAATGTAGATTACAGTAACGTTTTTATTTTTAAAAAACGAGCATTTTTGGCCAAGTTATGACCATTTTCGTATTTATGCAAATGAGGCTTGTAAAAGTACAACTGGGCGTGTTGAAAAGTAAAAGTACAACTGGGCGTGTATTATGTGCGTACATCGGGGCGTGTTTACTACTTTCACTAGCTGGGCGTTCTGATGAGAAGCATCCACTTCTCTTCAGAACGCCCAGCTTCTGGCAGTGCAGATCTGTGACGTCACTCACAGGTCCTGCATCGTGACGGCCACATCGGCACCAGAGGCTACAGTTTATTCTGCAGCAGCATCAGCGGTTGCAGGTAAGTAGCTACATCGATTTACCTGCAAACGCCGATGCTGCTGCAGAATCATCTGTAGCCTCTGGTGCCGGCTCGTCTGACACGATGCAGGACCTGTGAGTGACGTCACAGCGTGATCTCTCGAGAACACGCTGTGTCTGCACTGCCAGAAGCTGGGCGTTCTGAAGAGAAGTGGATGATACTTCTCATCAGAGCGCCCAGCTAGTAAAAGTAGTAAACACGCCCCGATGTACGCACATAATACACGCCCAGTTGTACTTTTGCAAGCCTCATTTGCATAAATACAAAAATGGTCATAACTTGGCCGAAAATGCTCGTTTTCTAAAAATAAAAACGTTACTGTAATCTACATTGCAGCGCCTATCTGCTGCAATAGCAGATAGGGGTTGCAAAATCTGGTGACAGAGCCTCTTTAAGTGCCATTGGTGTTCGCCGAGTGCCGTTTTCTTATGTACTAGAATATGAACTACATAGCTATTCCCGCAGATTAAATGAGGAACTCACTGGCGATATGCCAAAACTCATTCAACTTTCTGACTTTTCTTCTGCACATAATCTCAAAATCATTTGTCATTAAATAGTACCTTAACACCGGTATGTCTAGTTTTAAATATCGGAAAGCTCCTCTAGTGTGCACATCTAATGGCCATCTTTGCTTATGGACTACCACAGATAACATGCCATATGGGACAGCCTTGCCACATTTGCTACAGCTGTACATCACTGCAAGGAGCCAAGTGTTAGGCTACATTCACACTCAGATTTTACATGAGTGAAATCTGAAGCATGTGAATGCTGCTTAACAGTACTGTGAATGGAATGTTATGAACTCCCAGAGTATGGTTCAATACCATGTATTTCCCAGCAAACTCATGTATTTTTTAGCCCCATAGATGCAGAGGCAGCCATTTAAAGGAACAGTGTCATCACAAATAATTTTTTTATATGTTAAAGATGTTAGTGCTTTAATAAAAACATTTATATTCATTTGTGTGTTTGTGTTTTACTGTTTCTTATTTTTACACTTTTTCTTCCCTATGGGGGCTGCCATTTTTTGTTCCATTTCTGTGTGTGTCGATTAACGACACACACAGACATAGAGTACGGCAGCCACAGTCCCATAGGGACTGTGAACGGCTCCCGTCCCATTCACGTCCGTGTACGGCGTCTGTGTGGGAACTACGCATGCGCCGCTCCCACACAGTCCTATTTGAAATTGGCGCCGTCCGGCGCCATTTTCCTGTGGACCGGAAGTCGCGGCCGGACAGTAATATTACTACTTCCGGTCGCGGCTTCCGGACTTGTGCACATGGAACAGCGGCAGCAAAGGGAGCGGACGGGCCGGAGGGAGCCGCGGCGGCAGGAGCAGGTAAGAGATTTCAATGTATGTTAGTGTTTGTGTGTGTTTACTACTGTATGTAAACCTACTACACTGTGGGTTACCTCAAAAAATGGCGACACAGTGTAGGAGGTTAAACCTTTCAAACCCCTCGTTTATCCCGGCACTAGCCAGGATAAAGGAGGGGGGGATGCTGAGAGCTCACTAGAGCGAGAGCTTTTAACCCAATGTTGCAATGCTGCAATTTTGGGAACTAGCTCCATCTAGTGACCAAAAATGGGTAGTATTATAAATTAGAAAAAATTTATAATATTTCCTGACTCGCGAAAAAAATAAAAAAAATTTGAACAATGTTTAATCACCCACACACTAAATGTTTAAATTTTAAAAAAAAAACATGTTTTTCGGGCAACACCATGCCTTTAAGGCTTAACTGGAACATGCCTCAGTCGTCATGCTTTTGCCAGTTCTCCATTGATTTCAATGGGGGAAATATAAACAATGAAAAACGACAATGGTAATTTTGGCATGTGGTATTGATTAGGTTTATGAATCTGGAAAGTTTCTTGTAACAGTCTTTCAAAACCATAGCAAAATTTGTGTATTGATGTGCTTTAATGGAAATTGTGCAATTCCATGAGAATATATCCAAGAAGTGCACAATTTAGTATTCTAATTGCACAGATGAAGGCAAATGCCATGGGAAAATTCACAACAATATGCAATGACTACCACATACCTGTGTGTGGGCAAGGACCCTGATGACCTGGCAATATTTTTTCATGCTTGCAAAGTCTTTCTCCAGCTGCTTCTTGCCTTCATCATCTTGCCACTTTTTGCAGTACTTTGTGAAGGCCTTTTTCTTGGATTTATACCTTTAACAATAGAGCACGCAAGTTGGAGTGAACCTTCATCATGCCCCAATGAAAGGACAAGAGCGGAAGGCACCAGACCATTTTAAGTGTTCGGCTCATTGCATAGCTTCACAGGAGATTCAGCAAGCAAGCGGAGCCTGGAGCTCGTCAGACAAAGGCAGGCAAGGCCAGAGCTGAGAGGAGCTACCAATGTACATTACATTTATTTGATGGTACTAAATATACCTGGAAGAAAACATACATGCTAAAGTAGTGAACTACTTAGAATTTGGCATTTCATCTGACAATATGCTAGGGGATTTATTGCAAAGTTTCATGTTGAGTCAAACTGACCACTGTCATGATATGCTATAATGCATCTACGTTTAGTGTTTAAAATAAACTATGAATGGCCTTTGTCACTATATCCACAACCTTAAAACAAAACACCAGTCCCTTACCAGTTCTTGTAGAAGCGCCTCTTGCATTCATCACTGATGTGTTCAGCAAAGATAGTTTTGAAGCTGCGTAGACCACGTGGAGTCTGGACGTATCCCACAATTCCAACAATGACCATTGGAGGAGTCTCCACAACAGTTACTGCCTCCACAACTTCTTTCTTATTCACCTCTAAAAACACACAAGTCAGAGGTGGACATCTTAAAGAGGCTCTGTCACCAGTTTACAACTGCTCTATATCCTACCTAATCTAATAGGTGCTTTAATGTAGATTAGTTTTGTTTTTAATTAAAAAAGTTTCACTAAGTTATGATCATTTTTAATTTTATGCTAGTTTGTTCTAAGTGCCCAACTGGATGTTTTTTTTATTTTTCACGAAATGGATGTAGTAAAGAAAAGTGTACGACGCTGACCAATCAGTGCCATACACTTCTCTCCATTCATGCCAAGCTTGTTTCAAAGCAGTGTGATCTGACTGGTCTGCATCATACACCTTTTCTTTACTACATCCATTTCGTGAAAAGTAAAAAAAACATCCAGTTGGGCACTTAGAACAAACTAGCATAAAACTAAAAATGATCAGAACTTTGCTAAGTCTTTTGCCAAGATGCAATATGTATGGGGAGGAATTAAAGGGGTTTTCCGAGTTAAACTGTTAATGCTTGTAGATTAATTGAATGTAGATTTGTACTATACTAACATTTTCCAAATTGGGCCCGTGGCCAGATGCTGCCGTGGGGTACTTGACAGGTGACGTCAGTCTGGCGGCTGTGTTAATCTTCAATTCTCTTAAAGGTATACGACACGTCACTTGTGATGAGTCGTGTATGAGCTGTTCTGTTGTACAGTTACACGTATGCATGGTTCCTGCTGTCCAGGACCGCGCATGCGCGTTACTTGCTGTACAACAGTACAGCCCATTCACGGCACAAGTGACGGGTCACATACCCGGAAAATAATTGAAGAGCAACAAAGTGGCCAGAGAGTGAAGTCACCAGTCAAGTACCCCACGGCATCATCTGGAAACTGGGCTACTTTGGAAAAAGTAAGTATATTACAAATGTAGTTACATTCATAAGTTACAAGCATTCACACACATTTTTAACCCGGAAAACCCCTTTAATGATAGTTCATCCCAATACTTGCAGTTACTACAATGTTTCAATAGAACAAGCGTCAACCGACATGCTGTATTGTCGATAGGCGCTCTTTCACGGCCAAAATATCTGCCTGTTAAGTGACTTATGAATGATACTAAGACAACAGGTAAACTATAAAGAGCTACAATCAGTAGTCGACATTCAGCAGAGACAACCATAAGATGTCTATCAGTCCGCCCGTCGGGAGTTTCATCATGTGTAGCCGTCTGAACAAGTGAATGAGGTGACTCAGCACCTAGTTGTATGGGTATAAACTGGACAATACAACAGTGTTAGGGCCTGTTCACACGAAGTTTTTTTGCAGGCATAAAATGCTGCCTGGAAAAATTAGCTCCATTTAAAAAAAAAAAAAAAAAGTTGTTTTGCACCACACGCGTTTTTGCCGCTATTAGGCACGGTTTTTTCGAAGTGAAACTCAGCACGTGTTTCCTGCGTAAAACGCATTTCTGTCTCCCATTGATTTCAATGGGTTTCTGAGGTGGAGACCACCTCAAGATAAGGCAGGTCACTTTTTCCTCACAAGCGGATTTTTATTTTTGCTCGTGGTAAAGACACCTCCATTTGAATTCAATGGGAGTCAATGCCGGACTTTTTTTTTGCGGCAAAAATCTGTGTGAACAGGGCCTTAAGCACCTGAAAACGTCCTAAATGTCAAGCATTTGTTAGGAGCACCACTGATGTGAGAGTCCATACAAGTTTTAGCTTTGAAGACTCTGCATTTGCAAAGATCTCTGAACATTAGAGATTTTTAGAAATATGAATACCTAGAACCTAAAAGCATAGATCTACTTTACGTATCAGTGCAGGTTCAACAACTAAAGCTTGACATGCCAGTTCTTTTTAAAACCGCAGGTACACTTTAAAGGGCTATGTTAGATCAACTAAGACAAATTTCCAGAATGGGGTGCAACCGATCCACATGGTGATACAGCCACCCATGTGCCACCTTGATGCGCCGAGACCCCCGTTCTAGAGATAAGTCACAGCTCTGGGATGCACCAACATTAGACATGTATGGCAGACCCCATGATGGGAATAAGACGGCCATTTGAAATATAGTTCTTGCTTACTTGAGCCAGGTCTGTCCACCTCTCTAACAATGTGGGTCATGCCAGCCTTGTAACCCAAGAAGGCAGTCAGATGGATAGGTTTGCTTGGGTCATCCTTAGGGAAGCTCTTAACCTTGCCACGGTGTCTCTTGCTGCGTTTCCGTGGTAGGAAGCCCAGGGAGCCGTGTCTGGGAGCTGAGAACTTACGGTGAGACTAAGGAAGAAAACAAAAGGCAAAATGAACACCCAATGATTGAGTTACAGTTCACACTAGGAGACAACATGTACAGCAGTTGTAGTAACGGCTACATTCAAGCAGACAATAAAAAGCAAAGTACAGGCCGCGGCTGCGTGCGGGCCTCTAGTACAGGCCGCGGCTGCGTGCGGGCCCCTAGTACAGGCCGCGGCTGCGTGCGGGCCCCTAGTACAGGCCGCGGCTGCGTGCGGGCCCCTAGTACAGGCCGCGGCTGCGTGCGGGCCCCTAGTACAGGCCGCGGCTGCGTGCGGGCCCCTAGTACAGGCCGCGTGCGGGCCCCTAGTACAGGCCGCGTGCGGGCCCCTAGTACAGGCCGCGTGCGGGCCCCTAGTACAGGCCGCGTGCGGGCCCCTAGTACAGGCCGCGTGCGGGCCCCTAGTACAGGCCGCGGCTGCGTGCGGGCCCCTAGTACAGGCCGCGGCTGCGTGCGGGCCCCTAGTACAGGCCGCGGCTGCGTGCGGACCCCTAGTACAGGCCGCGGCTGCGTGCGGACCCCTAGTACAGGCCGCGGCTGCGTGCGGGCCCCTAGTACAGGCCGCGGCTGCGTGCGGGCCCCTAGTACAGGCCGCGGCTGCGTGCGGGCCCCTAGTACAGGCCGCGGCTGCGTGCGGGCCCCTAGTACAGGCCGCGGCTGCGTGCGGGCCCCTAGTACAGGCCGCGGCTGCGTGCGGGCCCCTAGTACAGGCCGCGGCTGCGTGCGGGCCCCTAGTACAGGCCGCGGCTGCGTGCGGGCCCCTAGTACAGGCCGCGGCTGCGTGCGGGCCCCTAGTACAGGCCGCGGCTGCGTGCGGGCCCCTAGTACAGGCCGCGGCTGCGTGCGGGCCCCTAGTACAGGCCGCGGCTGCGTGCGGGCCCCTAGTACAGGCCGCGGCTGCGTGCGGGCCCCTAGTACAGGCCGCGGCTGCGTGCGGGCCCCTAGTACAGGCCGCGGCTGCGTGCGGGCCCCTAGTACAGGCCGCGGCTGCGTGCGGGCCTCTAGTACAGGCCGCGGCTCGCAGCTGCGCCCACGAACCCTAAACACAAAGAAAATGAGGACACTGCACATATCGGCATCACACACGAGGCTCCAGTCGCCGATATACAAGCGTAAAGGTTAGAGATGGACAGGTTACGGGATGGCTTATATAACAGCAGGATTGCCTATAGCCCTCCACTTACCATCCTGTCTCCTGACCGGACTAGAAGAGAGAGCAACGAGGCTGCACCCTCACTATTTAAAGATGCGCTGGATAGACACGCCCTCAATCTTTTTTTTTTTTTTTTTTTCCCCCCCACAACTCTCAACTTTAGCAATAAGGAACAAAACATTTACAGTGACATAGGACGCGAATGGGTGTTGCCGCGTGCATTGAGGTGTGTCTGGTAACGACGTCTATTCGCCTTACATTCCAGCTAGTGTCATGTATTTATCACTGCTGATTTTATATGTATAGGGCTGCGGTTTTTATACATAAGCCGGCTTTTCCATGACTTCCCTGTCTGCAGACACGTGCTGCTTTGCCATCAGTTCCATAGACAGCCGGTGTACAGGCTGCGATAAATAGGAGTGTGCATCCTCCTGACAGTTAGGCCTCATGCACACGACCGTAGCCGTGTGCACGGCCGTGATTTTCGGGTCGGCCGGCTGCGGACTGTCAGCCGCGGGCCACCCGCAAATCGTACGACATGCACATGGCCGCCGTCATTGTTTTCAATGAGCCCGGACCGCAGAAGACGTCCGTAATAGGACATGCCCGTTCTTTCTGCGGTGCGGGTTCCCGGGCCGTGCAAAGACCGCAAAAACTACGGTCGTGTGCATGGCCCCATAGAAATGAATGGGGCCGCAATTCTCCCGTGGGTTTTCGGCGGAATTGCGGCCGCAAAAACACGTTCGTGTGAATGTAGCCTTAGGCCTCATGCACACGAACGTGCTTTTGCGGCCGCAATTCCCTCGAAAATCCACGGGAGAATTGCGGCCCCATTCATTTCTATGGGGCCCATTCACACGACCGTAGTTTTTACAGTCCGTACACGGCCTGGGAGCCCGGACCGCAGAAAGAATGGACGTGTCTTATTACGGCCGTCTTCTGCGGTCCGGGCTCATTGACAGTCCGCAGCCATCCGACCCGAAAATCATGTCGTGTGCATAAGGCCTTATTCACACGCATTTTCTCTATGCTTGGCCTCATGCACACGACCGTATTTTTGTCCACCCGTAAATACTGGTGTAAATACGTATTTGACCCGTATTGCACCGGTATTTACGGACCCGTGCACGTAAATACGGATCCGGTGTCACCAGTATTCCACCCGTATTTACGGGCACCTTTTTGGCTGCAAAATTACACTGCAGTAATCGGCAGCCCATCTCTCTATCAGTGCAGCATAGAGAGGGGACAGCCCTTTCTGTAATAAAAGTAAAAGAAATTCATACTTACCGGGCCGTTGTCTTGGTGAGGCGTCCCTCTGTTCACATCCAGCCGGACCTCCCTGGATGACGCGGCAGTCCATGTGACCGCTGCAGCCTGTGATTGGCTGCAGCGGTCACATGGGCTGTAACGTCATCCCAGGAGGCCGGAATGGAGGAAGAAGCAGGGAGTTCTGGGTAAGTATGAACGTCTTTTTTTTTTTTTTTTTACAGCTTTATTTATATTGTGATCGGTAGCCACTGTCCAGGGTGCTTAAACAGTTACTGCCGATCGTTTAACTCTTTCAGCACCCTGGACAGTGACTATTTACTGACGTCGCCTAGCAACGCTCCCGTAATTACGGGTGCACACACGTAGTCACCCGTAATTACGGGAGCACCATAGACTTCTATGGGCTGCCCGTGCCGTAATTACGGCCTGAAATAGGACATGTTCTATCTTTTTCAACGGCCCGGGCGCCTTCCCGTAAGCATACGGGGAGGTACCCGTGGCCAATAGAAGTCTGTGGGCCCGTAATTATGGCCCGTAATTACGGGAGTTTTTACGGTCGTGTGCATGGGGCCTTACTCTGTATATGTTGCTCTGTTTTGATGTGTCTACTACCCTATTCTATCTAATTAGCGATGAGGGATTGGGGGAACCATAAGGCTGGGTTCACACGAGCACATTAACGTCCGTATTGGACGGACGTATTTCGGCCGGAAGTCCCGGACCGAACTCAGTGCAGGGAGCCGGGCTCCTAGCATCATAGTTATGTACGATGCTAGAAGTCCCTGCCTCTCCGTGGAACTACTGTCCCGTACTGAAAACATGATTACAGTACGGGACAGTTGTCCTGCAGAGAGGCAGGGACTCCTAGCATCGTACATAACTATGATGCTAGGAGCCCGGCTCCCTGCACTGAGTTCGGTCCGGGACTTCCGGCCGAAATACGTCCGTCAATTACGGACGTAATTAGTGTGTGTGCACATACCCTAAGGGGGGGGGGGCAGATGTCCCTAGTACATAATGGAAAGTTAGGAGTGGTGGGAGAGTGAAGCTATATTCATGCGGTTTTAAAACTGAAGCCGTCTCCGATTTCTCAAGTAAATAAATGGTTTATTATGTTGTATTTGAACGTAGTGGGGAAAAAACACCTATTAAGGCCCCATGCACACAACAGTATATTTCATCAGTAATTACGGATCCATTCATTTCTATTGGCCACGGACATTTTTCAGTATTTTTACAGATGGGCGTCCGTGCTGAAAAAAATGATAGAACCTGTCCTATTCTTGTCCGTAATTACGGCACGGACTCTCTCATAGAAGCCTATGGGCAGTTCCGTAAATACGGACGGCTAAGGATGTGTATAGAATAAAAGGTGGAGTGTAAAGTGGGTTTTAAAGGGGTTATCCGGAGAGAAAAAACTGTTGCCCATTGGTTTAACAACCCTAAAAAAAAAGCACTCACTTATTGGTCTGCTGTCGGCTAGTTGTCCGCTGCCCTCTAATCCAATAGCGGTCACGTAACCCTGGAGCTGCAGTAGTTTTCCTGCCTCCCCCTCCACTCTGTTTCCACACGTCACTCGATTAACCGGTTAAGGACTAGGCTGTTTTACAGCTAAATGACCAGAGCAAATTTCAAAATTTTGCTATGCGCTTCTTTAGATGACTATAACTCTGCAGGTGAATAAAGTTCATCTTTGAATTTTACACTCTTTTTAAAGGACAGATAGGGCTTTGTTTTAGTGGCATTTGTCAGTATATATCATTTTTATTTTTTTCTCTAAAGTGGGCAAAATTGGAAAAAAATGCAAGAATTTAGCAATTGCGTCAGTTTAGGCTAGCATTTTTCACACACGGTATGGACCACGGACAAAATGAATCTCCTTTCACATTCTTCCACTTCTCCCGTGCATGAGGATACCAAATATGTGTGCCTTATTCACTGTGCGGGCATGTGTCAGGGCTTGGCATAAAAGGAGGCTTTTTGGCCTTTTCGGTCCAGGAATTCTGCATTTGATTTTATAGCCGCATACGGTTTTCTTGGGGGCGTAATGCTGCTGAAACATTGGAAACACCCCATAAATGACTTCATTCACACAAGTAGACCCCACAAGGTTTCCATCAAGGGGTTTATCATATTTTTAGACAGTCCAGTTTTCTTCTGAAAGTTTCTTGAATAAGATGGAACAAAATTAAAACAGCGCTTTTTTAGCAAATGCGTCAGTTTAGGCTAGTATTTTTCACACACGGTATAGACCACGGACAAAATTAATCTCCTTTCACATTCTTCCACTTCTCCCGTGCATGGGGATACCAAATATGTGTGCTTTATTCACTGTGCGGGCATGTGCCAGGGCTTGGCATAAAAGGAGGCTTTTTGGCCTTTTCGGTCCAGGAATTCTGCATTTGATTTTATAGCCGCATACTGTTTTCTTGGGGGCCTAATGCTGCTGAAACATTGGAAACACCCCATAAATGACTTCATTCACACAAGTAGACCCCACAAGGTTTCCTTCAAGGGGTTTATCACATTTTTAGACAGTCCAGTTTTCTTCTGAAAGTTTCCTGAATAAGATGGAACAAAATAAAATCAGCGCTTTTTTAGCAAATTCGTCAGTTTAGGCTAGTATTTTTCACACACGGTATAGACCACGGACAAAATTAATCTCCTTTCACATTCTTCCACTTCTCCCGTGTATGGGGATACCAAATATGTGTGCCTTATTCACTGTGCGGGCATGTGCCAGGGCTTGGCATAAAAGAAGGCTCTTTGGTCCAGGAATTCTGCATTTGATTTTATAGCCACATACTGTTTTCTGGGGGGCGTAATGCTGCTGAAACATTGGAAACACCCCATAAATTACTTCATTCACACAAGTAGACCCCACAAAGTTTTCTTCAAGGGGTTTATCATATTTTTAGACAGTCCAGTTTTCTTCTGAAAGTTTCTTGAATAAGATGGATCAAAATAAAATTAGCAATTTTTTAGCAAATGCATCAGTTTATACCAGCATTTTTCACACACAGTATAGACCACGGACAAAATTCATCTCCTTTCACATTCTTCCACTTCTCCTGAGCATGGGGATACCAAATATGTGTGTCTTATTTATCACATAGAGAAGTAGGAGGGCGGACGATAGAAGAAGCTTATTTCACAAATCGCTTTTTTTCAAAGCTGGTTTTACAAAACTCGACAGAGTTGCTATAACACTTCCAAAATATCTGCTCTTGAAGCAGAAATCCCAAAATATTCATCTAGGGGTATAATGAGAATTTATTTTTTTGGGTTTTCTAAAATAAGAAATTGCAGGTTTATGCAAATGGAGCTATCCAGCAGATGAACTTTGGAAAACATCAAACATGACATCCACCCCCCACCCATTCCCTCCCTCACCCTTGGAGTAAAATCAGGGGAAAAATAAAAAAGTAATGTAGGGCAAATATATTTTCAACGAATTAAGTAAAATCTAATAATTCAGAACAGTGTGGTATTTTTTAAAACATGGCTCAATGCACAGGCCTGGTTGCGAGGGACATGAGGGACAGAAATATCGGGAATCTTTGCGGTGCCCGTCTTTTCTGCAGACGCGGCACTTTTTCTGAGGGTTACTTCCTCAGACTGGGGGCATTCTCGGGTGTCCTGAACATCAAAAATGAGGCCTTCAATAATTTTTTCCTGGAAATCCAGGTATGTGTCTCTGCCTCTGTTTTTTTTGTAGAGCACAAATGAGTTGTGGATGGCCACCTGTAACAAATAAATGGCCACTTTTTTGTACCAGGTTTTAGTTTTGCGTTTTACTAAATAGGGCTGTAAAACCTGGTCGCTTAAATCCACCCCCCCCCCATGTACTTGTTATATTCGGACACGCTCACTGGTTTGTGCTTGTCCGATGTTGCCCCCCTTTCCCTCACTGCCACTGTTCCTGCGGTATGAATCGTGCTTAGCACATACACATCTTTGCGATCCCTGAACTTGACCGCCAGCAATTCCTCAGATGCATAAGCACCGGAGTCCCCCTTTACCATGCGCTTCCCCACTAATTGCTGTGGAAAACCAATTCGGTTTTTGCGCATGGTACCACATGCCCCAGTCCTTGCAGCATGCAAATGCCTAAACAGGGGCACACTGGAATAAAAATTATCACAGTACAGGTGGTACCCCTTGTGAAGCAGAGGCTGCATTATCTCCCACACAATCTTGCTGCTGGTGGAAAGATCAGGGGGGCATCCAGGAACATTTATTGTGCGGTCCCGCCCTTCATAAATTCTGAAGGCGGTGGTATATCCTGACCCGCTTTCACACAATTTGTAGAGCTTAACGCCATATCTTGCCCTTTTGGAAGGTAGATATTGGCGAAAGCTAAGTCTGCCATGGAAGTTGAGGAGGGATTCGTCCACGCTTACATTCTGCTCAGGGGTGTAGAGTTGCAGAAATAAATTATTCAGGGAATTTATCAGTGGTCTTATTTTGAACAACCGAGGAACCTCATTATTGTCTCATAACGAGACCTGGGCATTACTGCAGAATATACTGGGGTGGCTTGGACGGGTCTTGTTGACCAGTAAGACCTAATGGAGGGCTTTTTGACAATACCCATATTTAGGGTGAGCCCCAAATTTTTTTTTAATTCCTGCAAATTGGTGGGCGTCCAATCTTTGGCATGGGTGGATGAAGGTTTCTGCCTTATATATTGCATGGCATATAAATTTGTTTCGTGGACAATCTGATTTAGGATGTCGTCCGTTATAAATAAATGGAAGTAATCCATTTGGACAAAATTTGTATTGTCCACGGTTATGCCAGGAGTGGCAGTAAATCCGTAGATTCTAGGCCCAAAAGATGGGGCAGGTGCCCATACAAGAGCCTGGACTGGAGGGACGAGGCTGTCCCGTGCTACAGCGCTACTTGGCCCTGCGCTTTCATGTTCTGCAGTTTCAACTGCATCAGGGACAACGTCCCCTGAAGATGAACCTGAAGTGACGCTGTCATCGTCACTACCTAAAACAGGTTCCATCTCGGACGCCATCTCTGATGCGGTCTCCGACTCAGACCACAGCATGGCGTATGCCTCCTCGGCGCTAAACAACTTCCTCGCCATAACGTAACTAACACTAACTAAACAAATAATTTTTTTTTTTTTATAAAACACACAAACTAATTGGTATATATATCTACACTACCGCTAACAAAAAAATAAACCGCTATTGCTATATATATTATATATATGTGGATATATATATAATTATATATTCCCTACCTGCCTATTCTAATAGAATAAAAGAAAGAAAGGTAGATATATAGAAAAAAAGATAGATGGATAGATAGATTGTATAGATAGATAGAAATCTATCTATACAGAGAATGTTTTATAGTGTAACTGTATTTTTTTTCACTGTAATCTTCTGGCAGCAATTCTCTCGAGTCTCTTCTTCTCTTCAAACTGAAACAATGTTTGAGGAGAAGAAAAGAGGCAGGAGATTTACTGCCAGAAAAGTCAAAATAAAACAAATGTGGTCGCTGTGATAGGTTTTCACAGCGACCACATGTTCAGGGACCTTCAGATTGGTCCCTGATACTCTGCCCAGTGCCCAGAGCTGTTGGTAACAGCGTGGGCACAGGGCTGTGTGCACGCGATCGCGTGCACACTGTTTTATATGCAGAAACGCATGTGATCGCTGTGATTGGTTGTCACAGCGATCACATGTTCAGGGGCCAAAAGATTGGCCCCTGACATTCTGCCCAGTGCCCATGGCTGTTAGCAACAGCCAGGGCATAGAGCTGTGTGCACGCGATCGCGCGTGCACAGTCTCTGAAGTGCCGCCGTAAATAGTCTATACGGCGGACTTCAGAGACCCTGACCGCTGGCCGTATAAATACGGCCAGCGGTCGGGAACCTGTTAAAAAGGGGCTGGTGTGTCAGCCCAGTCTCGGTCGCATGCCTGAGGCCGGATTTACACGAGCGAGTGCCTTTTGCGCGTGCAAAAAATGCAGCGTTTTGCGCGCCCAAAAGGTACTTAACAGCTCCGTGTGTCAGCAGCATATGATGCGCGGCTGCGTGCTTTTCGCGCAGCCGCCATCATTAAGACACTGTTTGTATGTTTGTAAACAGAAAAGCACGTGGTGCTTTTCTGTTTTCATTCATACTTTTTACTGCTGTTGCGCGAATCACGCGTGTCACACTGAAGTGCTTCTGTGTGGTACGCGTGATTTTCACACACCCATTGACTTCAATGCATGCGTGATGAGTGAACAACGCACAAATATTGGACATGTCGTGAGTTTTACGCAGCAGACACACGCTGCGTGAAACTCACGGACAGTCTGCACGGCCCCATAGACTAACATAGGTCCGTGCGAAGCGCGTGAAAATCATGCGCGTTGCACGGACGTATATCACGTTCGTCTAAATAAGCCCTTACAGTGGCTGGCATGTTGGAGCAGTGGCTGCTGCTACTGGGCCCGCGACATGAGGGGGACCGTGCCGCTTGCTGTCACGCCCCCCCCCATGCCCATTGGCACCGTTAGCAGCCGCTATGGCTGCTACAGCGGTAGCGACGCCATAGTCAATAGTATCTGCGTCCTCAGGAAGCAGATACTATTGTACACTATGACAGAGCAGGGAGGTATCTCCCGGCTCTGCCATTAAAGGTCCCACGAAACACATGAAACCCCTATCCACAGGGGGTACATGTGCATACTTGCCCTCTGTCCCGAATTTGCCGGGACTGTCCCGAATTGACAGAGACAGTCCCGACAAATTACTGTCTCGGCAACTTCTACATTCACTTGTGTCTGCGTCCTCATGCGATATTAGTCAGTAAAAGTATGGTAGTATTAATCAGACACTATCTGGTGGTAATATTGGTCTTTATATAGTGGATTCTATTCAGTAACAGTATGGGGGTAATATGTGGTTCTAGCGCGGAGGTATTATTCAATAACAGTATGGTGGTATTATTCAGTTACTTTGTGGTGGTAATATGTGTTCATGGTGTGGAGGTATTATTCAGTCACTATGTAGTACTAATATGTAGTCATGGTTTGGCTCTATAGTTTGGCCCTAATATAGTGGTATCATTGGTAATATTGGCCTTGGTATACTGGGTTTTGTTCAGTAACAGTGTGGTGATATTTGTTCCTTGAATAGTGTATAGTAGTATTATTTGGTAATTTGATTATTGTATAATTTAGAGGCATATTATCATACATAGAAAATTGTCTTATAGCTATGATATTTTTGAGATTCGCAATGCCACTGAGGCCAGTGCATCCGAGCAACAAGTGTCTGTGGGGGGAGGGGGAGGAGGCAGGTGCAATATTTGCATTGTGGCCCATATAACTCAAGTTACATCAGTGCTGCTGGGGCAATGTAGGTTGCCGGTTGAAAAGGAGTCGGTGCTGATAGATTTAACCCTTTCAGGACCAAGCTCATTTTGGCCTTCAGGACCAGCCCTATTTTATCAAATCTGACATGTGTCACTTTATGTGGTAATAACTCTGGAATGCTTATACCTATCCAAGCGATTCCGAGATTGTTTTCTCGTGACATATTGTACTTTATGTTAGTGAAAAAAATTGGTCGATAAATTTAATATTTATTTGTGAAAAACGCCAAAATTTGGCGAAAATTTGCAAAATAATGATTTTTCTAAATGTAAATGTATCTGCTTGTAAAACAGATAGTAATACCACCCAAAATAGTTACTATTTAACATTTCCCATATGTCTACTTTATGTTTGCATTGTTTTTTGAACGTCCTTTTTTTTTTCGAGGACGTTACAAGGCTTAGAATTTTAGCAGTAATTTCTCACATTTTCAAGAAAATGTCAAAATGTTTTTTTTTCAGGGACCAGTTCAATTCTGAAGTGTTTTGGAGGGGCCCATATATTTGAAAACCTTAAAAAACACTTTATTTTAAAAACTGCACCCCTCGAAGTATTTAAAACAGCATTCAGAAAGTGTTTTAACCTTTCAGGCGTTTCACAGGAATTAAAGCAATGTAAAGGTGAAATTTACAAATTTTTTTTTTTTTTATGAAATTCATTTGTAATCCATTTTTTTCTGTAACACAGAAAGTTTTAGGCTGGGTTCACACGACCTATTTTCAGACGTAAACGAGGCGTATTATGCCTCGTTTTACGTCTAAAATAGGGCTACAATACGTCGGCAAACATCTGCCCATTCATTTGAATGGGTTTGCCGACGTACTGTGCAGACGACCTGTTATTTACGCGTCGTCGTTTGACAGCTGTCAAACGACGACGCGTAAAAATACAGCCTCGTCAAAAGAAGTGCAGGACACTTCTTTGGACGTTTTTGGAGCTGTTTTCTCATAGACTCCAATGAAAACAGCTCCAAAAACGGACGTAAAAAACGCTGCGAAAACGGCGCGAAAAATGCGAGTTGGTCTGAAAAGCAGGGTCTGTTTTCCCTTGAAAACAGCTCTGGATTTTCAGACGTTTTTGTTGACTACGTGTGAACATACCCTTACCAGAGAAACGCAACTCAATATTTATTGCCCAGGTTCTGCAGTTTTTAGAAATATCCCACATGTGGTCCTAGTGTGGTAATCGACTGAAACACAAACCTCAGAAGCAAAGGAGCAGCTAGAGGATTTTGGGGCCTCCTTTTTATTAGAATATATTTTAGGTACCATATCAGGTGTAAAGAGGTCTTGTGGTGCCAAAACAGTGGAAATCCCCCAAAAGTGACCCTATTTTGGAAACTACACACCTCAAGGAATGTATCTAGAGCTATAGTTAGCATTTTGACCCCACAATTTTTTTGCTAAATTTATTTGAATTAGCCTGTAAAAATGAAAATATTTTTTTTTCCTGAAAAACCATAGAATTTTCAATTTTTTACAAGGAAGAAATGAGAAAAAGCACCACAACATTTATAAAGCAATTTCCCCTGATTACGGCAATACCCCATATGTGGTAATAAACTGCTGTATAGACCCACGGCAGGTCTCAGAAGGGTAGGAGCACCATTTGGATTTTGGAGCACAGATTTTGCTGGAATGGTTTTCAGTGCCATGTCGCGTTTGTAACGTACTGGAGGGACCAAAACAGTTGAAACCCCACAAAAGTGACCCCATTTTGGAAACTACACCCCTCAAGGAATGTATCTAGGGCTATAGCTAGCATTTTGACCCCACAGTTTTGTTGCTAAATTTATTTGAATTAGTCTGTAAAAATTAAAATTATTTTTTTTCCTGAAAACTACACCCCTCAAGGAATATATTGAGTGGTATAGTGAGCATTTTGACACCACAGATGTTTGCTGAATTTAGTGTAATTAGGTCATGGAAATGAAAATCTTTGTTTTTTTTCAAGTAAAATTAAGTTTTACCTCAGATTATTCCATATTCACAATAGATAAAGGAGAAAAAGCACCCAAACATTTGTAAAGCAAACTCTTCTGAACACAGAAATACCCCATATGTGGTCAGAAACAGCTCTTTGAACCCACACCAGGGCTTAGAAGGAGCACCATTTGGCTTTTGGAGCTCAAATTTAGCTGGAATTGTTTGCTGAGGCCATGTCGCATTTGCAAAACCATTGAGGGGCCAAAACAGTGGAAACCCCTAAAAAATGACCCTATTTGGGAAACTACACCTCTCAAGAAATTTATCTAGGGGTATAGTGAGCATTTAGACCCTAGAATTTTTTTGCATAAATTATTGGAATTAGTGAAAATGAAAATCGAATTTTTTTTCGATAAAATATAGGTTTTGAAATTTTTTTTAAATTTCCATAGGGACTAAAGGAGAAAAAGCACTCCAATATTTGTAAAGAAATATCTTCTGAGTATAGTTAAACCCCATATGCAGTCATTTACTGCTGTTTGGACACACGGCAGGGCCCAAAAGGGAAGGAGCATCATCTGGCTTTTGAAGCTCCAATTTATCTGGAATGGTGTGCATAGGCCATGTCGCATTTGCAAAGCCCCTTAGCCCCAGTGGAAACTCCCCGAAAGCAACCATATTTTGGAAAGTTTACCCTCAAGGAATGTGTAGTTACCTTATATGTTTAAATTACCGACTGCTTGGACATTTTTCAGGGCCTCGAGTGGACTGTGTGCATTTTGGCTTTCAGCTTGCATTTTAACAATATATTAGTTTGCTTTTTTGAAATAACGAAACTTTCTAATATACGTAATTTTTAAAACCTGCATGAATTGCAGGTTTTCATTCCCCATTGCATAGACCCGGCCGTTCTTGCTGCCACGCTTCGACACAGACTATAGGAGTTCCTCTCCTCTCTGTTTGTCGATGACACGTATAAAAGGGCTGGCTGCCTGGCTCAATTCATCAGCTAAGCCTTAAGGGGGAAGGGGCTGGATAGCTGATGAATTGAGCCAAGCAGCCAGCCCCTTCATCCGCATTATCAACACACAGAGAGGAGGGGGATGCTCCTTCTCCTGGAGATTGTGTTGACCCATCCCAGCAAGAATCGCAGCTCCACACTTCTGGGTCCACACAATGGGGACTAAAACCTGCAACCCGTGCAGGTTTTAAAAATAGAGTATATTAGAAAGTTTATTTATTTCACAAAAGCAAAATGCTAAATAGTTTTTCTTTTCATCGGACAACCCCTTTAGGTACATTTTTATTTTTGGGTATACTTTGGCTGGTGGTTCATTTATGAAGATGGGTTTTTGACAAGAATGGCAAGAACAAAAATATCCAAGAAAATTTTGGCACACTAAAGATAAACTAAATTATATTCTTGAATGTCTAAAATGTGACAAATGAATAAAGAGTTTAAAAACGTGGCTCTGTGTGGAAAATTTTAAAGCAGCCAATGAGACACAAGGCTGGGAGTGATGGGCAATCTGGGCAATAATAACGGGTATCACACCTCATTCCTTTCTTGGTACATACACGACATCTTCTTTGGGGGTACTTTCTTGATTCAGTTGAGGGAATTACAGCAATAAAATGTCGCTCAGTGAGTCTTTTGACGGATTCAGATTCTAATGGATGAGAGGGGCCAACATTTGCTAAAACAAGATCTTCAATAACCATTTCCTGGTAATCTAGAAAAGTATTTGAATTTCCTGCCTTTTTGTATAACACAAACGAGTTGTATGTGGCAGCCTGAAATAGGTAAATAACAAATTTTTTGTACCAGGTATAGGATTTTCTTGATACCTGGTATGGCTGTAGAACCTGATCAGCACTCCCCCCCCCCCCCATGTATTTGTTGTAATCAATGATTGACACAGGCTTTTCCTTTTGGGTAGTAGAACCTCGTTCTACAACATCCATTGTTGCATCAGTGTGGATCGAGCTGAGGATAAAAATATCCTTTTTGTCTTTGTATTTTAGGGCAAGCAGCTCTCCGCTGCGAACACCGCCTGACTGCCCCTTTTTGTACTTTTCATTCACCAATGATTGTGGAAACCCCTGGCGGTTTTTACGAATGGTCCCACAAGCCCCTGTGTTCTGTTCGACCAAACTTTTAAAAAGGGGTATGCTTGTGTAGTAGTTGTCCACATACAGGTTATGGCCCTTTTCTAGAAATGGGGTAATAAGCTCCCAAACAATTTTTCCACTTGTCCCTAGATAGGGGGGGGGGGCATCCTGGTGGGTTTAGTTGGCTATCTTTTCCCTCATAAATGCGAAAAGCTGATGTATACCCTGTTGAACTCTCGCACATTTTATAGAGCTTTATTCCAAATCTTGCTCTTTTAGATGGAATGAATTGTTTGAAGTGCAGTCTCCCTTTGAATTTTACTAGGGACTCATCAATGGAAATATTTTGCGTGGGGGTGTAAATTTATAAAAATGTGTCTGACAACGCTTTGATGATGGGCCTGATTTTGTAGAGTCGGTCATAATCTGGGGCACTTCTAGGGAGGCACTGACTGTTATCGTTGAAATGCCAAAATCTCATGAGCATTTCATAACGTGCTCTAGGAAGAATGGCAGAAAAGGCAGGGGTGGTTAGAACGGGACGGGTGGACCAGTAAGATCGAATGCTCGGTTTTTTAACAAGCCCCATCGCAAATGTGAGGCCTATAAATTTCTTCATTTCATCAATATCTGTTGGCCTCCATGAATTTTGCCTGGCATAATATGAACGGGGATTCTGAGAGATGAATTGGGAAGCATATAAATTAGTTTGGAAAACAATATGTTCAAGCAAATCATTTGTTAGAAATAAGTAAAAAAAATTAATTGGACCAAAACCTTCCACCTCCACATTTGTACCTGGGGTGGCATTAAAGTCAGGGATGAATGGCGCACCAGAATTTGAAGCCTCCCATATAGTAAATGCTACATCTAGTGGCAAACTCTCTTGTAGGTTGGCATGCGCTTCTTCGCTAAAATGAGGCATGTCACTTGTACTGGGCATCGTGCCCTGATTTGGAGATGTTTCTCCAACAGCCCTCTCTACCTGTCCTGTACTGGTCCTTGTATTTTTTGGCGATGAACCAGAATGACCGCTAGACTCAGAGCTGTCACTTTCGCTAACAGCAAAACCCTCAAAATAGTCTTCGCCATCTGACAAGACACTATCTTCACTGTCAGAGCATAAAAGGGCATACGCCTCCTCTGCAGAATAAAATTGACGGGCCATTTTATTACGTTTATATTTTTATACGTAAAGGTATATAAACGTAAATGGTATGAAGTTCGTTAATTTAATTAGAACAATGTTAGGGATCTGCCAGGTACTTCATCTAGGTATACTCCTGGGATTAATCAATCCACACCTGAGGCCAGACCTGTTCGACTGACACCATCTCCCACCAACCAGGATGGCAGGCTCAGGAGTGGGAGAGCCTATCGCGGCCTGGTCTGTCGGAGTTAGCTCCGCCCCCTGTCCTTTATTACCTGCCCTGTTCTCTCCCTCAGCGCTTGTAATTCTTTTGGATTCCTGGCCCCACTGCTGCTTGCTCCAGCCTGCTTCTGCCGTGCTTCTGCCTTGCCGCAGTTCTGCTTGACCTGCTTTGCTTTGCCCCTGGCTTGCTTCTGTCTCCGTGCCCGCTTGGGTGTACTCACTTCGTCCTGGTCCTGACTGTTCGTTCGCCGCTCCGTTTCCTCGTGGCGTTCCGTGGCTACTGCCCCTTCCCTTGCGTGTTCCCTGTTTGTTTTCCTGTGCACTTAGACAGCGTAGGGACCGCCGCCCAGTTGTACCTCGTCGCCTAGGGCGGGTCGTTGCAAGTAGGCAGGGACAGGGCGGTGGGTAGATTAGGGCTCACTTTCCCTTCACCTCCTTCCTGCCATTACATAATTACAAGCCCTTACCTAGTCTGCCATTTCTCCTACGCTGACGCTATCATGGACCCCCTTGAGACCCTGACCCAGCAGATGCAGGGCCTCTCCCTACAGGTCCAGGCCCTGGCCCAAAGGGTCAATCAGGGTGACGCTGCTTTAGTAGTACCCCTCACCTCACCTCTAGAACCCGACCTCAAGTTACCTGACCGGTTCTCAGGGGACCGTAAGACGTTTCTCTCCTTCCGGGAGAGTTGCAGACTGTATTTCCGCCTAAAGCCCCACTCCTCAGGTTCCGAGAACCAGCGGGTGGGTATCATCATATCCCGACTCCAGGAAGGGCCCCAAGAGTGGGCCTTCTCCTTGGCTCCTGACGCCCCTGAACTTTCCTCTGTTGATCGTTTTTTCTCTGCCCTCGGACTCATTTACGACGAGACTGACAGGACTGCTTTAGCCGAGAGTCAGCTGGTGACCTTACGTCAGGGTAGGAGACCGGTTGAGGAATACTGTTCTGATTTTAGGAAGTGGTGCGTAGCTTCTCAGTGGAACGATCCGGCCCTAAGGTGCCAGTTTAGGTTAGGATTATCTGACGCCCTGAAGGATCTGCTGGTTAGCTACCCCTCGTCTGACTCCCTTGACCAGGTTATGGCCCTAGCAGTACGACTTGACCGACGTCTCAGGGAACGTCAGCTAGAACGCTTCAGTGTGCTCCCCTCTGACTTTTCTGCGATCCCCCCGAGGTCCCGTCTCCTCGCCCCTCCACGGAGGACTCGGAGATACCTATCAACTCGTGGCCTCCATGTCCCCTCGACAACGTAGGGAGTTTCGCAGAATGAATGGTCTCTGCTTCTATTGTGGGGACGACAAGCATCTACTGAACACCTGTCCCAGGCGCAAGAATAAGAAGCCGGAAAACTTCCGCACCTAAGTGATCATCGGGGAGGTCACTTGGGCGCACAGGTATTTCCCGTTAATGTGAAACGCAATAAAATTTTGCTTCCCTTTCAGGTCTCGTTTGCTGGCCGGTCTGCCACGGGCAGTGCTTTCGTGGATTCTGGCTCATCTGCTAATATCATGTCTGTGGAATTTGCTATGTCTCTAAAGATGCCTTGTATTGATTTACCTTATCCTATCCCTGTAGTAGGAATCGACTCAACTCCCCTTGCTAATGGTTATTTTACTCAGCATACTCCTGTTTTTGAACTCCTGGTTGGCTCCATGCATTTGGAGCAGTGCTCTGTACTGGTGATGCAGGGATTATCGTCTGATCTGGTTTTAGGCCTTCCCTGGTTGCAGTTGCATAATCCCATGTTTGATTGGAATACTGGGGATCTCACCAAATGGGGTAATGAATGTCTTATGTCATGTCTTTCTGTTAACTCTATTTCTCCCCGGGAGGAGGTAAACACGCTTCCTGAGTTTGTTCAGGACTTCGCCGATGTGTTTTCTAAGGAGGCCTCCGAGGTGTTGCCCCCCCATAGCGATTACGATTGCGCTATCGATTTGGTGCCTGGTGCCAAGCTTCCTAAGGGTAGGATATTTAATCTTTCATGTCCTGAACGTGAAGCTATGAGGGTGTATATCCAAGAATGCCTGGCCAAGGGTTTCATTCGCCCCTCGACTTCTCCTGTAGGTGCTGGCTTCTTCTTCGTGGGGAAGAAGGATGGTGGTCTTAGGCCGTGCATTGATTATCGTAACCTGAATAAGGTCACCGTAAGGAACCAGTACCCACTTCCTTTGATTCCGGATCTTTTTAATCAGGTTCAGGGAGCCCAATGGTTTTCTAAGTTCGATCTACGGGGGGCATATAACCTTATCCGCATCAAAGAGGGGGATGAGTGGAAAACTGCGTTCAACACACCCGAGGGTCATTTCGAATACCTGGTCATGCCCTTTGGGTTGTGTAATGCCCCTGCTGTCTTCCAGAATTTTATTAATGAAATCCTGAGAGAGTACCTGGGTAATTTTCTTGTTGTGTACCTTGATGACATACTGGTGTTTTCCAAGGACTGGTCCTCCCACGTGGAGCATGTCAGGAAGGTGCTCCAGGTCCTTCGGGAGAATAATCTGTTTGCTAAGACTGAAAAATGTGTCTTTGGGGTACAGGAGATACCATTTTTAGGGCAAATCCTCACTCCTCATGAATTCCGCATGGACCCTGCCAAGGTTCAGGCTGTGGCGGAATGGGTCCAACCTGCCTCCCTTAAGGCGTTACAGTGTTTTTTAGGGTTCGCCAACTATTACAGGAGATTTATTGCCAACTTCTCGGTCGTCGCTAAGCCTCTTACAGACCTTACCCGCAAGGGTGCTGATGTCCTCCATTGGCCCCCTGAGGCCGTCCAGGCCTTTGAGAGTCTCAAGAAGTGCTTTAACTCGGCCCCCGTGCTGATTCAGCCCAACCAAGAGGAGCCATTTATTGTGGAGGTTGACACTTCCGAGGTGGGAGTGGGGGCCGTCTTGTCCCAGGGTACCAGCTCCCTAACCCATCTCCGCCCCTGTGCTTACTTCTCTAGGAAGTTTTCGCCCACGGAGAGTAACTATGATATTGTCAACTGCGAACTTCTAGCCATTAAATGGGCTTTTGAGGAGTGGCGGCACTTCCTGGAGGGGGCCAGACACCAGGTAACGGTCCTTACAGATCACAAGAATCTGGTTTTCCTAGAATCGGCCCGGAGGCTTAATCCTAGACAAGCTCGGTGGGCACTATTCTTTACCAGATTTAATTTCTTGGTTACCTATAGGGCTGGGTCCAAGAATATTAAGGCTGATGCTCTGTCACGTAGTTTCATGGCCAATCCTCCTTCCGAGAAGGATCCTGCTTGTATTTTACCCCCTGGTATAATCGTCTCTGCCACGGATTCTGATTTAGCTTCTGATATCGAGGCTGATCAGGGTGCAGCTCCCGGGAACGTCCCTGGGGACAAACTGTTTGTTCCCCTGCAATACCGGCTGAGGGTACTCAGGGAAAACCATGACTCCGCTCTATCTGGTCATCCTGGCATCTTGGGCACCAAACACCTCATTACCAGAAACTATTGGTGGCCTGGGTTGCCTAAAGACGTTAGGGCTTACGTCGCCGCTTGTGAGGTTTGCGCTAGGTCCAAAACCCCTAGGTCCCGACCTGCGGGCCTACTACGTTCCTTGCCCATTCCCCAGAGACCTTGGACCCATATCTCCATGGATTTTATCACCGATTTGCCTCCATCTCAGGGCAAGTCGGTGGTGTGGGTGGTAGTCGACCGCTTCAGCAAGATGTGCCACTTTGTGCCCCTTAAGAAGCTACCTAACGCCAAGACGTTAGCTTCTTTGTTTGTGAAACACATCCTGCGTCTCCATGGGGCCCCAGTCAATATCGTTTCTGACAGAGGGGTACAATTTGTTTCCTTATTTTGGAGAGCTTTTTGTAAAAAGTTGGAGATTGATCTGTCCTTCTCCTCCGCCTTCCATCCCGAAACTAATGGCCAAACGGAAAGGACCAACCAATCCCTGGAACAATATTTAAGGTGTTTCATCTCTGACTGTCAATTCGATTGGGTCTCATTCCTTCCCCTTGCTGAATTTTCCCTGAATAACCGGGTCAGTAACTCGTCAGGGGTCTCCCCGTTTTTCTGTAATTTCGGGTTTAACCCAAGGTTCTCCTCCGTCTCCCCTGGTTGTTCCAATAATCCTGAGGTAGAGGATGTTCATCGGGAACTGTGCACTGTCTGGGCCCAGGTTCAGAAGAACCTAGAGGCGTCCCAGAGCGCACAAAAGATTCAGGCGGATAGTAGACGTTCTGCTAACCCCCGGTTTGTCGTCGGGGATTTGGTCTGGTTGTCGTCCAGGAACTTGCGCCTTAAGGTCCCGTCCAGGAAGTTTGCTCCCCGATTTATTGGACCTTATAAGATCATTGAAGTCCTCAACCCTGTATCCTTCCGTCTGGAGCTCCCCCCATCCTTTCGCATACATGACGTCTTCCATGCCTCCCTCCTTAAACGCTGCTCCCCGTCCTGGTCCCCCTCGAGGATACCTCCTGTTCCCGTTCTCACCCCTGAGGGGGTGGAATTCGAGGTGGCCAAGATTATGGACAGTAGGATGTCCAGGGCTCCCTCCAGTACCTGGTCCATTGGAGAGGATACGGGCCGGAGGAGAGGACTTGGGTACCTGCCCGTGATGTTCACGCTGGGGTATTGATCAGGAGGTTCCACCTTCTCTTCCCCACTAAACCGGGTCCCCTTAGTAAGGGTCCGGTGGCCCCTCATAAAAGGGGGAGTACTGTTAGGGATCTGCCAGGTACTTCATCTAGGTATACTCCTGGGATTAATCAATCCACACCTGAGGCCAGACCTGTTCGACTGACACCATCTCCCACCAACCAGGGTGGCAGGCTCAGGAGTGGGAGAGCCTATCGCGGCCTGGTCTGTCGGAGTTAGCTCCGCCCCCTGTCCTTTATTACCTGCCCTGTTCTCTCCCTCAGCGCTTGTAATTCTTTTGGATTCCTGGCCCCACTGCTGCTTGCTCCAGCCTGCTTCTGCCGTGCTTCTGCCTTGCTGCAGTTCTGCTTGACCTGCTTTGCTTTGCCCCTGGCTTGCTTCTGTCTTCGTGCACGCTTGGGTGTACTCACTTCGTCCTGGTCCTGACTGTTCGTTCGCCGCTCCGTTTCCTCGTGGCGTTCCGTGGCTACTGCCCCTTCCCTTGCGTGTTCCCTGTTTGTTTTCCTGTGCACTTAGACAGCGTAGGGACCGCCGCCCAGTTGTACCTCGTCGCCTAGGGCGGGTCGTTGCAAGTAGGCAGGGACAGGGCGGTGGGTAGATTAGGGCTCACTTTCCCTTCACCTCCTTCCTGCCATTACAAACAAATTAATTGACTGGCACAGCACTTCCTATCAAATTGATTACGAATATAACTTATACTACCCTAACCGTCACCCTAAATTATTACTACCGTATTTTCCGGACTATAAGGCGCACCGGATTATAAGGCGCACTTTCTATGAGCGCCTTGTAAGCAATCATGTTTCATATATAAGGCGCACTGGATTATAAGGCGCAGCACATTACCGTTAAATAAACCATTGCTCAGACTGCAAGTCAAAATTTATTACACTTTTTAACAATAACTTGCAACTGGTTCAGCTGTAATTGCAAATCAAAACGTTAAGGGTATGTGCACACACACTAATTACGTCCGTAATTGACGGACGTATTTCGGCCGCAAGTCCCGGACCGAACACAGTGCAAGGAGCCGGGCTCCTAGCATCATACTTATGTACGACGCTAGGAGTCCCTGCCTCGCTGCAGGACAACTGTCCCGTACTGTAAACATGATTATACTACGGGACAGTTGTCCTGCAGCAAGGCAGGGACTCCTAGCGTCGTACATAAGTATGATGCTAGGAGCCCGGCTCCTTGCACTGTGTTCGGTCCGGGACTTGCGGCCGAAATACGTCCGTCAATTACGGACGTAATTAGTGTGTGTGCACATACCCTTACCGTACTTTTTCAGTTCATTCCTCCACCAGAAATCCATCAAATCCGTCATCTTCAGTGTCGGAGTTGAACAGTTGGGCGATTTCGGCATCAAGCATGGGGTCCTCCTCTTCATTATCCGAGTCGGTTTCGTTGCTGCTGCTAGGCTCTTCAGTGGTGATTCCAGCCTTCCTGAAAGCTCGGATGACACTGGAGACTGATACATTCTTCCAGGCATCCACGATCCACTGGCACATAGTGGCATAACTCGCACGGCGTTGCCTCCCTGTTTTGGTGAATGTGTGGTCACCTTCTGTCATCCAATGCTCCCATGCAGCTCGCAATTTAACTTTAAATGACCTGTTGATGCTGATATCTAGCGGCTGGAGCTCTTTGGTTAATCCACCAGGGATGACAGCAAGCTCCGAATTAGTTTTCTTCACTTGGGCTTTGACAGTATCGGTCAAGTGGGCGCGCATCGAGTCACAGACCAATAGGGATGGGGATTTGTGAAAAAAGCCACCCGGTCTCTTGACGTAGACCTCCCTCAGCCACTCACTCATCTTCTCCTCATCCATCCAGCCCTTTGGGTTAGCCTTAATGATGACACCAGCAGGAAAATTTTCTTTAGGCAAAGTCTTCCTCTTGAAAATTACCATGGGTGGTAGTTTCTGGCCATTAGCCTGACAAGCGAGAACTACAGTGAAAGAGGACTTCTCATTTCCTGTGGTACGTATAGATATCGTACTGGTCCCTGTTTTCTCAACAGTACGGTTTACGGGGATATCGAAAGTGAGGGGAACCTCATCCATGTTAATAATGTGTTCTGGCTGGATATTCTTTTCATTTATCTTGGTTATGCAGTAGGTGCGGAAAATGGCCAGCTTCTCTTCATAATCCTTTGGTAATTGCTGGCACACAGTAGTTCTGGTGCGAATGGAGAGATGACGCCTTTGCATGAAACGAAAGCACCATGAAGGACCTCCTCGAAAGTCCTTGATCTCCATGTCACGTGCTAAAGCAGTGGCTTTGAGTCTAATAGAGACAGTGGAGACGCTTCTACATGCGTTTCTCTGTTCCATAACCCACTGTTCTATTTTGTCCTCCAACTGTGGCCACCTTGCTTTGTTTCCTCGGAAACTCAGTTTGGTCTTCTTTACTTGGCGGAGGTCATCTTCTTGTTTTCTCCACTTACGCACCATGGATTCATTAATGTTGAATTCTCTTGCAGCTGCCCTATTTCCATGCTCTACTGCATAACTTATAGCTTTAAGCTTGAAACCTGCATCATAAGCATGTCTCTTAACAGGAGGCATTTTTTGGGGTAGTGGGTATAGTTAACGCTAAAGCAAAGATATATTGCAAGGATCCTACAGAGCTGTAAGTATCACTCAGTGTGGCTCCTGATTACGGTGGCCGTAATGCTCAATCCATTTATGGATACTGTAAAAACCCAAGTGAAGAATAAATTCATAGGCGCACGGGGGGGAGGAGCATGGTGTGTGCTGTGGTATGCCGCCGCCGACCCCTGCCGCCCACGATAGAGGTAAAGGATCCTGTATGAACCCCTCTCTTTACTGTCGGGTTCATATATAAGGCGCACCGGATTATAAGGCGCACTTTCTATTTCTGAGAAATTCTCAACATTTTATGTGCGCCTTATAGTCCGGAAAATACGGTAACTATACCGTAATAATTATTATTACTAACTACCCTAATACTAAAACCTAGCACTATACCCTAACCCTATATCCTACCTAACAAGGCAGATTAATGGGATTGGGGGAAATTGTTATGTGGTGTGTTTTTTCACTGTGTCTTATACTGTGATATTCACAGATCTGACACTGTCTCTCCTCTGTTTGCTCTCTGACAGAGACAGTGTTTATATATACTTGGTTTATATATACTTGGTCCCAGGGAAAGTTTGTTGCTGCAACAAACTTTCCCTGCGATGGCCATGATTTGTTACCATGACCAGGACCTGAACCAATCAGGTCCCGATCATGTCTCCAGGAGCAGAAGCACTGTCTCTCCTCTGTATGCTTTCTGACGGAACAGCAGAGGGGAGACAGTGTAGGTTACAGGGAAAGTTTGTTGCTACAACAAACTTTCCCTGCGATGGCCATGATTTGTTACCATGACCAGGACCTGAACCAATCAGGTCCCGATCATGTCTCCACGAGCAGAAGCACTGTCTCTCCTCTGTATGCTTTCTGACGGAACAGCAGAGGGGAGACAGTGTAGGTTACAGGGAAAGTTTGTTGCTACAACAAACTTTCCCTGCTATGGCCATGATTTGTTACCATGACCAGGACCTGAACCTATCAGGTCCCGATCATGTTTACAGGAGCAGAGGCACTGTCTCTCCTCTGTTTGCTCTCTGATAGAACAGCAGAGGGGAGACAGTGTAAGTTACGTGGGAAAGTTTGTTGCTACAACAAACTTTCCCTGCGATGGCCATGATTGGTTATCATGACCATCACATGAACGGGACCTGAACCAATCAGGTCCCGATCATGTCTCCGGGACTAGAGGCACTGTCTCTCCTCTGTTTGCTCTCTGATAGAACAGCAGAGGGGAGACAGTGTAGGTTACGACGAAAAGTTTGTTGATACAACAAACTTTCCCTGCGATGGTCATGATTGATTATCATGACCATCACATGTTCGGGACCTGAATAAATCAGGTCCCGATCATGTCTCTGGGACCAGAGGCAGGTGACAGCAGCGAGATCCGGGTGTCAGCGCTATTCTGAGACACCCAGATCTCGCTTTTAACATCCACCGTGAATTCACATCGGCACTGCACAGAGCCCAGCAAATGCCGACGTGAATTTACTGTGGGCGGTCGGGAAGCGGTTAAGAGAGTTGAAGGGCAGTAGGAAGGTGACTCACAAGAAGATGCAGTCACTTTTGGGTTCATTAATTTTGCATGCAGCATGGGAACCAATGAATAAGGTTTTTCCCTGGCGACTGCAAATAAGTATTAGGGTATGTTCACATGCCCTATTTACGGTCGTAATTCAGGCATTTTTCACCTGTAATTACGGCCGAAAAAACGGCTCCAAACCGTCGGCATGCATCTGCCCATTGAATTCAATGGCTCTTACGGTGTTCTGTGCAGACAGGCTTTTTTTTTTTTAAAAGACGGCCGCCTCAAAGAAGTGCATGTCACTTCTTGGGACATAATTGGAGCCGTTTTTCATTGACTCCATTGAAAAACAGCTCCAATTACGTCCGTAATGGACGCCGCGAAAAACGCGTGCACTTGCAAAAACGTCTGAAATTCAGGAGCTGTTTTCGCCTGAAAACAGCTCCGTAATTTCAGACGTATTTTACGTTTGCGTGTGGACATACACTACCGTTCAAAAGTTTGGGGTCACCCAGACAATTTTGGGTTTTCCATGAAAACTCACACTTATATTTATCAAATGAGTTGCAAAATGACTAGAAAATATAGTCAAGACATTGACAAGGTTAGAAATAATGATTTTTATTTGAAATAATCATTTTCTTCTTCAAACTTTGCTTTCGTCAAAGAATGCTCCATTTGCAGCAATTACAGCATTGTAGACCTTTGGCATTCTAGCTGTTAATTTGCTGAGGTAATCGGGAGAAATTTCACCCCATGCTTCCAGAAGCCCCTCCCACAAGTTGGATTGGCTTGATGGGCACTTCCTGCGTACCATACGGTCAAGCTGCTCCCACAACAGCTCTATGGGGTTGAGATCTGGTGACTGCGCTGGCCACTCCATTACAAATAGAATACCAGCTGCCTGGTTCTTCCCTAAATAGTTCTTGCATAATTTGGAGGTGTGCTTTGGGTCATTGTCCTGTTGTAGGATGAAATTGGCTCCAATCAAGCGCTGTCCACAGGGTATGGCATGGCGTTGCAAAATGGAGTTATAGCCTTCCTTATTCAAAATCCCTTTTACCTTGTGAAAATCTTCCACTTTACCAGCACCAAAGCAACCCCAGACCATCACATTACCTCCACCATGCTTCTTGGTAGCCAGAATCTCCTTTACTTCGAAAGTCCCCGATGAGCCGCCCGGGACCACTGAGGAACTAGGAGTCCTGGAGTGGCGGTTCAGGACCACGGGTTTCAGCAGAGAGACGTGGAAGGAGTTAGGAATCCTGAGGGTAGAGGGGAGCTGCAGCTTGTAGGATAGGGTTGATCTGTAGCAGGATTTTGAAGGGTCCGAGGAACCTAGGGTCAAATTGCACGACGGCACCTTCAGCCGGATATTCCTAGAAGACAACCAGACTTTAGTCCCTGAAAGGAACTGCGGAGGCGCCCGTCTTCTTGTATCTGCCTTTCTCTACATGCGGTCCACCGGCAACAGGATAGAAGATCGGCTCTGTTGCCAAATCTGTAGAAAGTCCCTGAAGGTCGAGTTAGCTGCAGGAACCTGGGACATAGTAGAAACAGGAAGAGGTATACGAGGATGCTGACCGTAGACGATGAAGACTGGACTGGAAGTGGTCGACTCACTGGTGTCGTTGTTATTAGAGAACTCTGCCCATGGGAGCAACTCCACCCAATCATCATGGCGCCTGGAAACAAAGTGACGTAGATAGTTCTACATAATTTGGTTAACTCTCTCGAAGCAGGTAACTTCGAGGTGAACTGGACCCCTCAGTCCTAGACAATATGCAGGGGCAAGCCGTACAGACGGAAGATGTGTTGTATGAAGAGGTCAGCCAATCGCATAGCAGACGTCAGGCCGGTCAAGGGAATGAAGTGAGCCATCTTGGAAAATCGATCCACCACCACCCAGATCACACTGCAACTCGCAGAAGAAGGAAGATCCGTGACAAAGTCCATAGTGACATGTTGCCTAGTGGGAACGGGCACAGGCAGTGGTTGCATCAGGCCAGCAGGTCTGGAGTGAGCAACTTTATTTGCTGCGCATACCGTGCATGAGGAGACAAAGTCCATAACGTCTTTGGACCACCAGAACTGACGGGTGATTAGATCTTGGGTCTTATGAGCACCCGCGTGACCTGCCAGCTTAGAACTGTGACCCCAGCGAAGAATTCTTCCTCGGTCAGCCAGACGTACAAAAGTCCTACCCGGAGGAATGTCTCTAACTTGCAGGGGATTCACAGAGAAGATGCAGGATGGGTCAATAATATTCTGTGGAGATTCCATGGCGTTCTCGGTTTCAAAAGATCTAGACAAGGCGTCGGCCCTCACATTCTTGTCGGTAGTGAAGTTCGAACCGGAACCGAGCAAAGAACAACGACCACCTGGCTTGACGAGGATTCAACCGCTGGGCCGTCTGTAGGTAGGTCAAATTATTGTGATCCGTGAAGATCAGGATAGGATGAACCGCGCCCTCCAGTAGATGTCTCCACTCCTGCAGAGCCAGCTTGATGGCCAATAACTCCCGGTCCCCAATCGAGTAGTTGCGCACTGCGGAAGAAAACAGCTTAGAATAGTAGCCACATACCACAGCATTGCCTTTCGATCGTCTCTGGAACAACAGTGCACCAGCAGAGGAAGCGTCCACCTCTAACGAAAACTGTAGGGATACATCAGGATGGTGCAGAATGGAGGCAGACGTGAAGGTTTTTTTTAAGGATTCAAATGCGGCTTCAGCCTCCGGAGTCCACATCTTGGCATTCATAACCTTCTTAGTGAGGGTGGAGATAGGAGCAGTCAAAGATGAGAAGTTGGGGATGAACAGTCGGTATAATAATATAGCCAAGGAAGGATAGAGACTTCATCTCAAATCCACACTTCTCCAACTTGGCATAAAGGCGACTTTCTCTTAGACGGAGCAACACCTGGCGGACATCAAAATCAACATGTCATCGAGATACACCACAACACAAACAAAGGAGATCATGAAAAATTTCATTGACAAATTCTTGAAATACTGCGGGGGCGTTACACAGGCCGAAGGGAATAACTAAGTATTCGTAGTGCCTATCACGAGTATTAAAGGCAGTCTTCCTGTAATGGCCGGAAGGAGGTGAAGGGAAAGTGAGCCCTAATCTACCCACCGCCCTGTCCCTGCCTACTTGCAACGACTCGCCCTAGGCGACGAGGTACAACTGGGCGGCGGTCCCTACGCTGTCTAAGTGCACAGGAAAACAAACAGGGAACATGCAAGGGAAGGGGCAGTAGCCACGGAACGCCACGAGGAAACGGAGCGGCGAACGGACAGTCAGGACCAGGACGAAGTGAGTACACCCAAGCGGGCAAGGAGACAGAAGCAAGCCAGGGGCAAAGCAAAGCAGGTCAAGCAGAACTGCAGCAAGGCAGAAGCACGGCAGAAGCAGGCTGGAGCAAGCAGCAGTGGGGCCAGGAATCCAAAAGAATTACAAGCACTGAGGGAGAGAACAGGGCAGGTAATAAAGGACAGGGGGCGGAGCTAACTCCGACAGACCAGGCCGCGATAGGCTCTCCCACTCCTGAGCCTGCCACCCTGGTTGGTGGGAGATGGTGTCAGTCGAACAGGTCTGGCCTCAGGTGTGGATTGATTAATCCCAGGAGTATACCTAGATGAAGTACCTGGCAGATCCCTAACACTTCCAATCGTCACCACGACGAATCCGGATGAGATTGTAGGCCCCCCGCAAGTCCAGTTTAGTAAAAAATTTTGCCCCCCGTATGCGATCAAACAGTTTAGAAATCAAAGGCAGAGGGTACCTGTTCTACACCGTGATCTGGTTTAGGCCTCGGTAGTCAATGCAAGGTCGTAGCGATCCATCTTTTTTTTTAACAATACGGGATACAGGAACAAGGTACACTGGGAAACTGGAAGACTATTAGCACGACTAACTATGGGTAACAAACAAAGCTCTGGCAAAGAGCAAGAGGGCAGAGCTCTTTTTATAGTCCAGGGCATCCTGGGCTAGATTATAGACTTCCTGCAAAATGTGCGAACTGGCCCTTTGAGATGGTGCAAGCGCGGGAGCGCGCGCCCGCCGGAAATAGTCTCGATGTCCGGAAGTGAGTGCCGTCGCCTCACAGTAGGATGACGCTGCAAGCAGGTAAGATGTCCATGGCCACGGCCGTCGACGTTTAAGGCAGGACGACGGACCGTGGCCATAGACGTTACAGTATTCCCATGTTAGTCTAGCAAATGGTCTTTTAGTTGTATCCTGTTCCCAGTATCCTACTTCCTGTATCCCGTAACTGCCACATGTAATGTAATGTCATCTGCCACATCTAGTGTCGTCTGCCATGTCTAGTGTCGTCTGCCACGTCCAGTGTCATCTACCACACCAAGCATCATCTGTGCCAAGTGTCTACTACACCAGGTGCCTGCTTCTCTGAGTTTCTGCCAGATCATTTTCCCAGGTACTCGAACCCAGAGACTGTTACTGACTGTTGTTTTAGCCAGCTGCTACTCTGCTATGGCGGAGCGGCCTAGTCGGTCCACATACCTCACAGGCGTGACAGTTTCCATACAATCAGGATTACAAAGTCAATTTAGAGAAGGTGTGGAAGAGTTTCTTGAGAGTTTAAAGGAGTAAGGGTGTGGATAAATAAATCATGTTCCCACCATCACCTGAGGCTGTGTACAGATGCCTCCAAGTCAGTGGGCTATGGAGCCTTTTATGGAAGGTGGTGTACTGGAGTTTGGTCAGAGGGATAGCAGGAGAAAGTATGGTTGAGGAACCTGATGCTCTTGGAATTATTTTCAATAGTGGTAACTGTGGAGCTTTGGAAGGAGTAGTTGAAAGATAGGTGGGTTGTTTTTTGGACAAATTATATGAGCAGAGTAGGGGCAGTGAATAATTTATTCACAGCTGTCAGCCTGTCTTAGCCATCTTGCTGAACTTAATTCTGAGTACATGAAGTATAACATCAATTTCAGGGCAGATTATGTACAGGCGGTCAGTAATTCAATTGTATACATTTTCCAGCTGGTGCTGAATGCTAAAGAAACAAGCAGGGTGTACATTAACAATATTTGGCAGTTGTTGATTCAAAAGAATCTGGTGGTGAAATCCCTGGCACCAAGGACCTGGAGGACCTACAAGTGTGAATAGATCCTATTGCCAATTTACCGATTGTGCTTCCTTGGATTACTTTTGGTAGGTACCAACCACTGCATACCGGAAACACCCCAAAAGACCTGCCCTTTTGGAGATGTTCTGAGTCAGTCATCATCATAAATTTGCCCTTGTCAATGTCCCTCAGACCCTTACACTTGTCCATTTTTCCTGCTTCTAACACATCTTCTTCAAGAACTGACTGTTCACTTTCTGCGTAATATATCGCACCCTATACACTAGTCCTTCTCAATGAATTAGAATATCATCAAAAAGTTAATTTATTTTAGTAATTCAATTAAAAAAGTGAAACTCATATTATATAGATTCATTGCACACAGAGTGATCTATCAGAGTGATACTGTGGTTATTAAACCAGGTATTGGTACTTTTGGCAGTGTGGGCAGGTGCCAAGTCCTGCTGGAAAATGAAATCAGCATCTCCATAAAGCTTGTCAGCAGATGGAAACAGGAAGTGCTCTAAAATTTCCGGGTAGATGGCTGCATTGATTCTGGACTTGATATAACACAGTGGACCAACACTGTTGCTCAGTGGTCCAAAGTCCTGTTTTAAGATGAAAGTAAATTTTGCATTTCATTTGGATATCAAGGTCCCAGAGTCTGGAGGAAGAGTGGAGAAGCACTCAATCCAAGTTGATTACAGTCCAGTGTGAAGTGTCCACACTCATCTGCTTGTGTTTGTCCACTGTGTTATGTCAAGTCCAGAGTCAGCGCAGCCATCTACCAGGAAATTTTAGAACACTTCATGCTTCCCTCTGCTGACAAGCTTTATGGACCTGCTGATTTTTTTTTCAGCAGGACTTGGCACCTGCCCACCCTACCAAAAGTACCAATACCTGGTTTATTAACCACAGTATTACCATAACGCCTCAGCAGTGCCACAGGCTGATTGCCTCCATGCCACGCCGCATTGATGTAGTAATTCATGCAAAAGAAGCCCTGATCTAGTATTGAGTGCATATACTGTACATACTTTTCATTAGGCCAATATTTCGGTATTAAAATTCATTTTTGAAATTGGGCTTATTTAATATTCTAATTTTCTGAGACGCTAAATTTTGGGTTTTCATTTACTGTTAGCCATAATCATCAACAGTAAAAGAAAAAAATGCTGGAAATATATCACTTTGTGTGTAATGAATCTATATAATATATGAGTTGCACTTTTTGAATTGAATTACTGAAATAAATTAACATTTTGATGATATTCTAATTCAAGGACTAGTATAGATATATTATATATATATATATATATATATATATATATATATATATATATATATGTATATATATATATATATATATATATATATATATATATGTATATAAAAGAGCAGAGGATTGCAGTAAAGTGAATTTATTCATCCAACATGGAACCACAACGTTTCACCTCCTCTATGAAGGCATTTTCAAGTAGTTAACCTTCATAGAGGAGGTGAAACGTTGTGGTTCCATGTTGGATGAATAAATTCACTTTATTTGAGTGCTGCTTCACGTTCTCTTTTTTGGATATATATATATATATATATATACTCAACATTTAAATTGCAACACCAAGAAGGAAAAGGTGTTAACGATATATGCACATGATGAAAAAATGTAAACAAAATATTCCAAACATCTTGATTTATTCAGTATCGAGTATGAGCACCAAGCGCAGAAATACACGCACTTACACACCTTGCTATCAATGAGGTTATTAATGGTAAAGGAATATTATGCCAAGCTGAGTGCACTTGGGCACGCAATTCATAATCCCCGGATTAGGACCGGTGTGACGTTCCCTTGTGAATGCCTCTTCATTTCGTTGCCGACATGTCTCCAGACCAATCACCGGCTATTGTTGCATCTAAGACAAAAGCGGAAGTCATCGTTGAAGAGGATAGACCTCCATTCTAGCCTCCATTGCTGTCTTGCTATTGTCACGATCTGTGGGTGTGTGGACCCACTGGGCCGCACCGCTGTAGCAGAATGGCAGCTGGGCCAATGACAGTGTACCAAGTCAATATATATAGTCCAAGCACAAGGGTACCTGTGATTGTCCAGACAGTAGTAACGGCAGGCAGAGAAGGGATCTTTGGCAGCAGGTGATGCAAGATGGGGCGGAGGACACCAGACGTAGTGTAACACAGCAGGCGTAATAGACAGCACAACGCGACTCCATAATAGAGATGGCACAAGAACAAGTACAGCACGGGATACGGGTAGCAGGGCACAGGAACACAGGGAACAGGATACGACTACGGTACCATTTGCAAGACTAACAGAGGAATACAAACAACACTCAGGCAATGAGTGAAAGGGCAGAGCCCTTTTTATAGTCCAAGGTGTTCATGGGCCAATTTGAACATTTTACAGGTGCGTGCGCTGGCCCATGAGCGTGCGCGCACCCCCTACGGGACACTGCAGAGCGGGGCGGAAGTGAGTGCTGGCGTCTTCTAGGAAGAAGACGCAGGCCGGCACTCACGGATCCAAGGCCGCGGCCGTCGAGGGGTGAGTAGGAATGACGGTCCAATGCCGTGGACGCTACAGTATCCCCCCCTCTTCTTAGGACCATAGCGAGAGGAATTTCCTAAAGAGGGTAGGGGCATTAAGGTTCTCTTCTGGCTCCCAGGACCTCTCCTCAGGACCAAACCCTCTCTAGTAGACCAAATAGAAAGTCCTTCCTCCTACTCTCTTGCAGTCCAGGATCTCCTTTACCTCAAACACATCAGATGAGCCGCTGGGAGCAAGTGCGGGACTAGGAGTTTTACTGTAGCGGTTCAGGGCCACAGGTTTCAGGAGGGACACATGAAAGGAGTTGGGATTCTTAGGGTTGGTGGCAGCCGAATCTTATAGGAGACAGGGTTTATCTGTTGTAGGATCTCAAAGGGTCCGAGGAATCTGGGAGCAAATTTGTACGAGGGCACCTTCAAATGAATGTTCCTTGAGGACAGCCAGACTTTGGAACCCGGAGGAAACTGAGGCGGCTCTCTTCTTTGTGTATCCGCTTTTCGCTTCATGCGATCGACTGCCAGCAGAATAGAGGACCGAGTCTGTTCCCACATTTGTAGGAAGTCCCTAAATGCAGAATCAGCTGTGGGTACCTGAGAAGTAGCCGGAACAGGAAAAGGGATTCGTGGATGTTGGCCGTAGATAATGAAGAACGGTGTGGACGCAGAGGACTCACTTGTGTGGTTGTTGTATGAGAACTCGGTCCATGGAAGAAGCTGTACCCAGTCATCATGCTGCGTGGAGATGAAGTGGGGAAGATAATTCTCCATGATTTGGTTAATCCTCTCGACTTGACAATTGGACTGGGGATGGTAGGCTGAAGAAAAGGCCAACTTCACGTCTAGGAGTTTACAGAGGGCTCTCCAGAATTTCGAGGAGTACTAAACCCCCCGATCCGACACAATGTGAAGAGGCAAGCCGTGCAAACGGAAGATGTGTTGGATAAAGAGGTTAGCCAGTTGAGGAGCAGAAGGTAGACCGGTCAGCAGGATAAAATGAGCCATCTTCGAGGACCGGTCCACCACCACCCAGACCGTATTGCATCCTGCAGAGGAAGGAAGGTCTGTGACAAAGTCCATTGCTATATGCTGCCAGGGAGCATTAGGTACAGGCAGAGGCTGGAGCAGACCTGCCGGCTTGGAGTGAGCAACTTTGTTGGAAGCACACCGTGCAGGATGAGACAAAGTCCACAATATCTTTGGGCATCGTTGGCCACCAGAAATGACGGGCAATCAGATCTCAGGTTTTTACGAGCACCCGTGTGCCCAGCCAGTTTGGAGCTGTGCCCCCAGCGAAGGATTCTCCTCCTATCTGGCAACCGCACAAAAGTCCTGCCCGGAGGGATGTCTCTAACTTGCAGTGGATTAACAGGAATAATACAGGAATAATAGGTGAGGTTCTTTTGGTCGGTATATATCAGGATGGGGTAATCTGCACCCTCTAGCAGATGTCTCCAATCCTCCAGCGCCAATTTGATGGCCAATAACTCCCGATCCTCAATAGAGTAATTACGCTCTGCGGGAGAAAAAAAGTCTAGAATAATAGCCACATACCACTGCCTTCCCCTTGGAACCTCTCTGGAACAGAAGTGCACCTGCACCTACAGAGGAGGAGTCCATCTCCAACGAAAACTGTCGAGATACACCCACCGTTCAAAAGTTTAGGGTCACTTAGAAATTTCCTTATTTTTGAAAGAAAAGCACAGTTTTTTTCAGTGAAGATCACATTAAATTAATCAGAAATACACTCTATACATTGTTAATGTGCTAAATGACTATTCTAGCTGCAAACATCTGGTTTTTAATGCAATATCTACATAGGTGTACAGAGGCCCATTTCCAGCAACCATCACTCCAGTGTTCTAATGGTACATTGTGCTTGCTAACTGTGTTAGAAGGCTAATGGATGATTAGAAAACACTTGAAAACCCTTGTGCAATTATGTTAGCACCGCTGTAAACAGTTTTGCTGTTTAGAGGAGCTATAAAACTGACCTTCCTTTGAGCTAGTTGAGAATCTGGAGCATTACATTTGTGGGTTTGATTAAACTCTCAAAATGGCTAGAAAAAGAGAGCTTTCATGTGAAACTCGACAGTCTATTCTTGTTCTTAGAAATGAAGGCTATTCCATGCGAGAAATTGCCAAGAAACTGAAGATTTCCTACAACGGTGTGTACTACTCCCTTCAGAGGACAGCACAAACAGGCTCTAACCAGAGTAGAAAGAGAAGTGGGAGGCCCCGCTGCACAACTGAGCAACAAGACAAGTACATTAGAGTCTCTAGTTTGAGAAAATGACGCCTCACAGGTCCTCAACTGGCAGCTTCATTAAATAGTACCTGCAAAATGCCAGTGTCAACGTCTACAGTGAAGAGGCGACTCCGGGATGCTGGCCTTCAGGGCAGAGTGGCAAAGAAAAAGCCATATCTGAGACTGGCTAATAAAAGGAAAAGATTAATATGGGCAAAAGCACACAGACATTGGACAGAGGAAGATTGCAAAAAAGTGCTATGGACAGACGAATCGAAGTTTGAGGTGTTTGGACCACACAGAAGAACATTTGTCAAGCATGGTGGAGGTAATGTGATGGTCTGGGGTTGCTTTGGTGCTGGTAAAGTGGGAGATTTGTACAAGGTAAAAGGGATTTTGAATAAGGAAGGCTATCACTCCATTTTGCAATGCCATGCCATACCCTGTGGACAGCGCTTGATTGGAGCCAATTTCATCCTACAACAGGACAATGACCCAAAGCACACCTCCAAATTATGCAAGAACTATTTCGGGAAGAAGCAGGCAGCTGGTATTCTATCTGTAATGGAGTGGCCAGCGCAGTCACCAGATCTCAACCCCATAGAGCTGTTGTGGGAGCAGCTTGACTGTATGGTATGCCCATCAAGCCAATCCAACTTGTGGGAGGGGCTTCTGGAAGCATGGGGTGAAATTTCTCCCGATTACCTCAGCAAATTAACAGCTAGAATGCCAAAGGCCTGCAATGCTGTAATTGCTGCAAATGGAGCATTCTTTGACGAAAGCAAAGTTTGAAGGAGAAAATTATTATTTCAAATAAAAATCATTATGTCTAACCTTGTCAACGTCTTGACTATATTTTCTAGTCATTTTGCAACTCATTTGATAAATATAAGTGTGAGATTTCATGGAAAACACAAAATTGTCTGGGTACCCCAAACTTTTGAACGGTAGTGTACGTCAGGCTGATGGAGGGTTGAGGCTGACGTGAAGGCACTTAAGGCTATTGAATGCAGATTCTGCTTCTGGCGTTCATACCTTTTTTGGTGAGGGTAGAGATGGGAGCAGTCAGTGAAGAGAAGTTTGGGATAAACTGCTGGTAGAAGTTGGCGAATCCCAAAAAACACTGTATGGACCTCAGGCCTTGAGGACGTGGCCATTCCAGGATGGACTTTACCTTCTCAGGATCCATCTTGAGGCCTTGGTCTTAGATGATGTAGCCCAGGAAGGGTAGAGAATTCTCTTGTGTTCGGACTATATCAGGATGAGATGAGATGCACCCTGTAGCAGTTGTCTTCACTCCTCCAGCTCCAATTTGATGACAAATAACTCCCAATCCCCAATAGAGTCATTGTGCTCTGTGGGATAAAAAAAGTCTTGAGTAATAGACACACACCACTGCCTTTCCTTTGAAATGTCTCTTGAACTGAAGTGCACCTGCACCAACAGATGAAGCGTCCTCAGCCACTGAGAACTGTCGAGAGACGTCAGGATGATGGAGGATTGAGGGTGAGGTAAAGGCACTCGAGGCTATTAAATAAAGATTCTGCCTCTGGAGTTGGCGTTCACCTTGGCGTTCACACCCTTCTTGGTAAGGGTAGAGATGAGAGCCTTCAGTGATGAGAAGTTTGGGATAAACTGCCTGTAGAAGTTGGCGAATCCCATAATACACTGTATGGACCACAGGCCCTGAGGACGTGGCCATTCCAGGACAGACTTTACTTTCTCAGGATCCGTCTTGAGACCTTGATCCGAGATGATGTAGCCCAGGAAGAGCAGCGAATTTCTTTCAAAGACACGCTTTTCCAGCTTGGCATACAGACGATCATGCCTCCGATGAGTCGTCGGATCTGGAGAGAAAATAAAAATATCATCGAGATAGACCATAACACAGAAATAGAGGAGATAGAGGTAGATATCATTGACGAATTCCTGGAAGACAGCGGGAGCGTTACATAGACCAAAGGTCATTACCAGGTATTCGTATTGCCCATCTCGAGTGTTGAATGCTGTCTTCCACTCGTCGCCTTGACGGATTCGGATCAAATTGAAAGCCCCATGGAAGTCAAGTTTAGAAAAAATCCTGGCTGCTCGTATGCGGTCACAAAGTTCGGATATTAGTGGCAACGGGTATTTGTTCTTGAACGTGATCTGGTTGAGACCACAGAAGTCAATGCCGGGTCGGAAAGATCCATCTTTCTTCTTAACGAAGAAGAATCCGGGAGGAAGACTTTCGTATGAAACCCCTCTCCAGATTCCCCTCGATAACGGCAGGCACAGACGGGATCTTTGGCAGCAGGTGATGCAAGATGTGGCGGAGGACACTAGACGTGGTGTAACACAGCAGGCGTAATAGACAGCACAACGCGACTCCACACTAGAGATGGCACAAGAACAAGTACAGCACGGGATACAGGTAGCAGGACACAGGAACACAGGGAACAGGATACAACTATGGGACCATTTGCAAGACTAACAGGAATACAAACAACGCTCAGGCAAGGAGTGAAAGGGCAAAGCCCTTTTTATAGTCCAGGGTGACCATGGGCTAATTCGAAAATTTTACATGTGCGGGAGCTGGCCCTTTATGGCCGGGCACGGGCGTGCATGCACACCCTACAGGAGACAGCAGAGCGGGCGGAACTGAGTGCTGGCGTCCCCTAGGAAGAAGACGCAGGCCGGCACTCACAGATCCATGGCCACGACCATCGAGAGGTGAGTAGGAATGACGGTCTGCGGCCGTGGACGCTACAGCTATGCACCATGATACCCTTTAAGAGCAGTGGCGTGTAGTCAGTGGAACACCTGTAGCTGGACGTCTGGCTTGTAGCCCAATGTCATTCAAATGCCTTCTAATGCTTTGTGTCAACACTGGTTGCCGCCCTAGGTGCTTAAAAATTTGATAATTTGCAGACCTTAGCGACACCTGCTATTTGCATTACGGTTTGCCCTGCTTGGTGTTGCAATTTCAATGTTGAGTAGTGTATATGTATATATATATATATTATATTATACGAAAAACGGTGGATGGACCTGTAGGTTTTTTTTCTGCCTTAAAATTCTATGTTTCAATGGATGGTGGGCCTCTCCTATGTGTATTGGGTGGCCAGGAGTGCACATACGAGATATTATGATTGGTTCGGGGCCTCCAATAGCATCAGATGAAAAAGTTGGTGGATGAGGCAGCGGGGAACGGGTGTCCAAATTGTGGGGCAAGCCAGAGGCAACGTGTTAACGTTTGTAAGCAGATTTGGAGTCCAATGGCTGAAACGATCTGGAAAGTGGGTGATAATAGCAGGAGTAGACAAGTAACAGTCCAGGTTTAGTACGCAGATAAGCGTCAACAGTTTGTAGCTTAAGGCAGGGACATGGTCAGGAAACAATCGAAGTTCGGTGCAGAAATAAGCAGCAGTAGTTTGTAGAGTAAGGCAGCAATGAACTAGACTAGAGGCAGAAAGCTTAATAGTCTGGCAAGGAGAAAGTGCAAGGGCCAGGCTTATGTAAGTGTGAGACTAATCAGATAATCAAGCCAAAGAATCTCAAGAGGCAAGAATGAAGAGAACCTAAACAATAGATTCAGCATTGCAGCTGTCCAGCATAACCCATTGCTCAATGAGAAGAGGTACTGCCTGGGACACATGAGTTTCTGGTTTAGAATCCTGATCCACTAAAGCTTTGGCCCTGATCAGTGACGTAATAATGGAAGTCACTGCTTGGAGATTAAGTGTAAAGATCCTCCAAAGAAAAAAGTAGAGGACCGCGGCATTACCGGCGGCCATCGAGAGGGTAAGGGGGACGTGTGAGACTTTATGGGGAGATAAAGCGTGAGTTTGTGGCTCACAGGGACATTCGTATTGGTGTAGGCTTGGACATTTTTAACAACACTTTGCAATACAAACTTGAGTTTTTCTAGTAGGGGAAAGGTAAGGCAGTAGGGGGAGCCTACCTTTTTGTGCATGTTTCCGACACTGCACTTGGACAGACCAAGGTCCCAGCAGCTATCCAGGGGAGCAGTCGCAGCAGGTGGCACAGCTGGCCTGCTGCTTGGGGCCAGCGGTCCCTTGCTCAGCGAATGCCATGTTGTGATTGGTCAGGCTCCAGTGCACTGTATTTTATGTGATTGATTGCTTTATAAAGGTGGCACACGCCATTAATTTTGCCAAAGCAATCTGTGGGGATATTTATTTCACAGGGGGATAGGAGTTAACGTGTTCGTGACAACCCATTATTTTTACAATTTAAGTCAATGAAACAGCAGATTCTAATAGAAGGCTTCCATTGCCTTTTATTAGGATCCGTTAGTTTGAACATAACCTTAAAGTGGATCTGTCACTAGTTTAGTTTTTCCCATTCTCCTAGCTAATCTAGTAGGTGCTGTCACACTGGTGATTTTAAAAGTTATGAGTTTTTTTCTAAATATGCAAATGAAACTATACTAGACAAGTGGGTGTCAACACCAGCAATTCAACTGAGGTGGTGCTACCTCACAGACTCTGACGCTGTCCTATCAGCATGAAGCTGCTTCAAGCCGCAGGAGACAGGCTGCAGGGAAGAGGGATCACTTAAAACAGCCATATCTCGGGCTGTGGACCACCTAGAACAGTGGTACTAGTGTCATATGAAAGATAAGATTCTAATCTTTCATATGACACCAGGATCGCTGTGAAACAACAGTTGATATCACCAGCTGAAAACACAGTCGGCAATGGAGGCTGTATACTATATGATCCGGCTGTGTTGCTGGGCAGGGAAGGGGCAGAAGCTGTAGGCTGATTGGACAGCGTCATACAGAAAACATTACACCGCCCAGACTGAAAAGAAAGAGTCACCTCCTATTTGGTATTATAGCCAAATTAGCATATTTAGAAAAATGCTTATAACTTTTCAAAAAAATTTACACTGTAGTTATCAGCTTCATAGAGCCTATTAGATGAGTTAGGATATAGGGCATTAATAAACTAGTGACAGATCCTCTTTAAAATTAGTTATTCTGATTAGAGAAGTATAAGGCTGGATAAGGAACGAAGATATCCAACACCTTTATAACCCATATGAGACCTATATCACAATACTGCACATTTGTTGCCGATGTCTGGTGCAGGGTACACACTGCAATAAATTCAGTATATATGAAGCCTTATTAGAGGAGGTATACCACCACATAACAGAGGGGAGAAGATACCGGCATAATACACCATGCAATACTGCATGCCACAATTTTTTTTTCTCATGGAATACGTGAGAAAAAAACTTCTGTATGCCTCTCTGTAAAATCAACGGCAGACAGAGTATAATTATGAATAGGGAGAAAAAGAACAAAACACGGCGCCACATATTGTAGATTACCCACGAGAAGTTGACAGAGGTGAAGGTGAATTGTACTCACCTGGAGAGGTTGTGCTGAGCAGGCACAACGCTGTTAGAACGGAAAAATCAGCCTACGTGGTAATCACCTCTACTTGGGAAGTGTTAGAAGCAGACACACCCAGAGTGTGTGTAGGTAGATCTGAGATACAGCTGCTGCCCAGGTCCAAGCCGGTATACGGAAATTTACCGCCAGGTATAGGATACAATTAAGGGGGAAAAAAAAAAAAAGGTTCATCCAAAATCATCTTTTTATCCTATACATCATAGAGGCCCCTTTTTAGATACTTTTTCTACTCTAGTGGGCAATGGATTTAAAACCCTTGAAAAACCTAGTATGGAAGCTGATAACCTTGCTCCTTCTGAAAGAAGGGCTTTAAAATCTCTCCAAAACAATCATCTTATTGTGATCCGCTCGGCCGACAAAGGGGGTGGTATTGTGATCCAGGATCGGTCCGATTATATTAAAGAAGCGTGTAGAATCTTGTCAGATGAGAACTTTTATGAGAAATTGGTGTGTAACACTATATCATCCGATCTCATTGAGTACAATCAACTAATTGAGTCAGCAATGGTTAAAGGTCTTTTATCAAAAAAAGAAAAGAGTTTTCTATCAGTCACATTTCCTAATACACCCTTTATGTATCATTTGCCCAAAATCAACAAGTCTATTTCCTCCCCACTCGGTCGACCTATTGTTTCTGGAATAGGGTCTCTTACAAGTAATCTTTTTCATTTTATAGATTTACACCTCCAGCCCTTTGTTCTTGAGTTACCATCCTTCCTCAAGGACTCATCACATTTAATTAGAGATCTTAGAGATTTTAATTGTAGTCATAATTTTAATGATGTGAGTTTTCTTACTGCAGATGTATCTGCACTTTATTCCAATGTTCCACATGATTTAGGCATTGATGCTACGGCATCCTATATATCTTTGGACGCCCGTATGCCAACTGAACAAATTTTTTTAAATTGAATGCATTAATTTTATCCTGCAACATAACACCTTTAGTTTTGATAATAAATATTATCGCCAAATCAAGGGATGTGCAATGGGCTCAAGTTTTGCTCCATCCTTCGCAAATCTATACATGGGTAGTTTTGAGATGAATTATATACTGTATGATCATCCTTTTAAGAAAAATATATTGTTTTATAAACATTTTATTGATGATTTGTTTTTTGTTTGGAGAGGGGATGAATCCTCAGCCAATGCCTTTATTGAATCTCTAAATATAAATTCCTATGGATTGAACTTTACACATACATATTCTGTGAAACAAATTGATTTTCTTGATTTAACCATCAGTAGAAATATGGATAAGTTTTCAACTAAAACCCACTTTAAATTAGTTGATGTAAACAGCTATTTAGACTTTACAAGTGGTCATTATACTCCTTGGCTCCAAAATATCCCCTTTTGACAATTTCGTAGAATTAGAGAAAATTGTTCTAACCCAAAAGACTTTAAGAATGAATGTCAGATTTTAAGAAAAAGGTTTAAGGAAAAACATTTTCCGAGTAGTTTAATTGAGGGGGCACAACACAAAGCAATGAATATGACTCAAGAAGATTGCATCAAAGTAGTGGGTGCAAAGAAAGTTGACTCTTTTAATCACAAGTACAATTTTATTACGTCTTTTAATACTGGGAGTAAATCCATAAGGTCAATTTTACAAAAACACTGCATATTCTTCTTAATGATCCTGTTTTAAAAGGGTCACTACCACCTATACCTAAGGTTACTTTTAGAAAATCTAAAACCCTGAGAAATCTATTAGCCCCAAGCAAATTGCTTAATAATACTAAACATTTAATTCCAAAAATACACCCTATACTTCAGGGATCTTTTCGTTGTATACAACCGAGTTGCTTGTGTGGTTCTAATATTACACATAAAACAACAAATTTTATTTCTACGGTCACATTGGAATCTTTTTCTATCAACAGTTTTTTAAATTGTGGGAGTGAGTATGTTATTTATCTTTTACAGTGTACATGCAAGTTGCAATACATAGGACGCACGACTCAGACTTTACGTAATAGGATCAATAAGCATAGGTCCAATGTTAACAGAGGATTTCCCAAACAAAGTGTTTCTCGACATTGTTTAAATAAGCATAATTGCAATTTTGAGTGCATAAGTATCACTCCAATTGAACAAATACCGGCAGATTATACTAATAGATTTTTTTATGTCTGAAACAGAGAGAAAATTATTGGATATATAAACTCTTTACATTGCACCCTGAAGGTTTATATGACATTAGTGAGTCCTCTTTAGATTAAAATATTTTTATTTTTATTTCCTTAAATATATTTAATATAAAATAAATATATTTAATAAATCTTTGGTTTATAAATTTCATATTTTTAATATACATAACTTTCAAAATAATTTTCGTACCAATTTTCTGTCCACTATTCAATGGATTTAAATTTGCTTTGACATAAAGAGTTCATTTCTATTGTATTAATATGCATATTTATATACACATAGTATGATTATAATTATCACTAAAGATAGAATACAATATAACAGGTTTTCTCATTCTTTTCTCTCTTGGGGTTTGATATAATATAAATCCCCTATTTTCGCCTATTTGGTCGTCTTGTTGACATGAGTTGTTATGACAACGGGGACGCTACTTGTTTCCCTTCGAGCGTATATCTTGATTCATCTTTGGATTTTGGTCCCTTGTGAACAGACTAGTTTTTCTAATATTATGAATTTATTCCAGAATTGTGGTATCAAATTGTAATATATCTTATTCGTTTTTAATTGATGATGTTGTATGACCCCCTCAAGGAATTTATCTCGGGGTATAGTTAACACTTTGACCCCACAGGTATGTTGCTATATTTATTGGAGTTAGTATGTGAAAATGAAAATCAACTTTTTTTCTGAAAAAAACATAGAAATTTGTAATATTTACAAGGAATAAAGAAGAAAATGCACCCCAACATTTGTAAAGCATCTTTTCCCTATTACGGAAATACCCCATATGTGGTAATAAACTGCTGTTTGGACCCACGGCAGCGCTCAGAAGGAAGGGAGCGCCATTTGGATTTTGGAGCACAGATTTGACTGGATTGGTTTTTTAGTGCCATGTCGCGATTGCAACGCCCTGGAGGGAACAAAACAGTGGAAACACCCCAAAAGTGACCCCATTTGGGAAACTACACCACTCAAGTAATTTTTATAGAGGTATTAGTAAGCATTTATACCACACAGGTTTTTTTGCAGAATTTAGTCGAATTAGGCCGTGTTTCACAAGGGATAAAGGAGAAAAAGTCGCCCTAAATTTGTAACGCAATCTCTCCCGAGTATGACAATACCCCACTTGTGGTAATAATAAAAAATTTTAATAGAAATTAATTAACCTTTGCAGGACTGATGCTTTTTTGCTTTTCCATTTTAGTTTTTCACTCCCTGCCTTCCAAACGCCATAACTTTTTTATTTTTCCATAAATTGAGCGGTTTGAGGGCTTATTTTTGGCAGGACGAGTTGTAGTTTTAATTGGTACCATTTTTTGGTACATGCAACTTTTTAATCACTTTTATTATATTTTATTTAGAGATTTGGTGACCAAAAACAGTGATTTTGGCGTTTTAAATTCTTTATTTCTTACGGCGTTCATAATGCGCTATAACTGACAATTTTACTTTATTCTGCGGGTCGGTACGTTTACGGCGATACCATATGTTTATAGTTTTTTTTATGTTTTGCAGCGTTTGCACAATAAAATCACCATATTCTGAGAGCCGTAGCTTTTTTCTTTTTCAGTGAAAAAAGCGGTGTAAGGGCTTGTTTTTTGCGGGACGGGTTGTAGTTTTTATTGGTACTATTTTCGGGTACATACGACTTTTTGATCACTTTTTATTCTATATTTTGGGAGGGGTGGTGACCAAAAAATAGTGATTCTGGCATGGTTTTTAGTTTGGTTTTGTTGCGGCGTTCACCGTGCGGTAAAAATAAAATTCTAGTTTTATAGATTGGGTCGTTGCGAACGTGGTGATACCAAATATGTGTACTGTTTTTTAACGGTTTCTTTTTTTCCCTATAACAAGAGACTTATAGGGAAAAAAAATCTTTTATTTTTACACTTTTGTAAAACATTTTTATTAACTTTTTTTTACTTTTTTCTTTACTTTTTACACTTTCTTTTTTTACCTGCAGCTTTGATCGCTGCTAGAATACCTAGGTAGTTACATAGTTACATAGTTAGTACGGCTGAAAAAAGACACATGTCCATCAAGTCCAACCAAGGGAAGGGAAAAGGGAAGGAAAAATTTCTACACATAGGAGCTAATATTTTTTTGTTCTAGGAAATTATCTAACCCTTTTTTAAAGCCATCTACTGTCCCTGCTGTGACCAGCTCCTGCGGTAGGCTATTCCATAAATTCACCGTTCTTACTGTAAAGAAGCCTTGTCGCCTCTGCAGCTTGAACCTTTTTTTCTCCAGACGGAGGGAGTGCCCCCTTGTTTTTTGAGGGGGTTTTACAAGGAACAGGATATCACCATATTTTTTGTATGTGCCATTAATATATTTATATAAGTTAATCATGTCCCCCCTTAGTCGTCTTTTTTCAAGGCTAAATAGGTTTAATTCTTTCAATCTTTCCTCATAACTTAAATTCTCCATGCCCCTTATTAGCTTCGTTGCTCTTCTTTGTATTTTTTCCAACTCCAGGGCATCCTTTCTATGAACTGGAGCCCAGAACTGAACTGCATATTCTAGATGGGGCCTCACTAATGCTTTGTAAAGTGGCAATATTACATCTCTGTCCCGCGAGTCCATGCCTCTTTTAATACACGACAATATCCTGCTGGCCTTTGAAGCAGCTGATTGACACTGCATGCTGTTATTGAGTTTATGATTTACAAGTACACCCAGATCCTTCTCAACAAGTGAATCCGCCAGTGTAGCTCCCCCTAGGACATATGATGCATGCAGGTTGTTGGTACCCAGATGCATAACTTTACATTTATCTACATTAAACTTCATTTGCCAAGTGGACGCCCAAACACTTAGTTTGTTTAAATCTGCCTGCAATTCACAAACATCTTCCATAGTCTGAACTATATTACATAGCTTGGTGTCATCTGCAAAAATAGAAATAGTGCTATTAATCCCATCCTCTATATCATTAATAAATAAGTTGAATAATAGTGGTCCCAGCACTGAACCCTGGGGTACACCACTTATAACCGGTGACCATTCAGAGAAGGAATCATTGACCACAACTCTCTGGATACGGTCCTTGAGCCAATTTTCAATCCAATTACAAACTATATTTTCTAAACCTATAGTCCGTAATTTACCCATTAGGCGTCTATGGGGGACAGTGTCAAATGCCTTTGCAAAGTCCAAAAACACTAAATCCACAGCGGCCCCTCTGTCTAGACTTCTGCTTACCTCTTCATAAAAACAGATTAGGTTAGTTTGACAACTTCTGTCCTTAGTAAAACCATGCTGGCTGTCACTTATAATGCTATTTATTGTCACATAATCCTGTATATAGTCCCTCAATAGCCCCTCAAACATTTTCCCCACGATGGATGTTAAGCTTACTGGTCTATAATTACCCGGGGAAGACCTAGAGCCCTTTTTGAAAATAGGCACCACATTTGCCCTGCGCCAGTCCCTTGGCACTATACCAGTCACTAGAGATTCTCTGAATATTATGAAAAGGGGGACAGAAATAACTGAACTAAGCTCTTTAAGAATTCTAGGGTGTAACCCATCTGGTCCCGGAGCCTTGTGCACATTTATTTAATTTAATTTAGCTTGGACCATCTCTACATTCATCCAATTCAGTATATCAGCCGATATATTAACAGCACTGGCACCGGCTACATCAGCTGCTCTTTCTTCAGTTGTATATACAGAGCTAAAGAACCCATTTAGTAACTCTGCCTTCTCTTGATCCCCTGTGATCAACTCCCCATTACCATTATCTAGGGGTCCTACATGTTCAGACCTTGGCTTTTTTGCATTTATATGCTTGAAGAATTTTTTAGGATTTGTTTTACTATCCTTGGCCACCTGCCTTTCATTTTGTATTTTTGCTAATTTTATTACATTTTTACAGATTTTATTAAGCTCTTTATATTTTACAAAGGCTACAGCTGTACCCTCAGATTTGTATTTTTTAAATGCCCTTTTTTTGTCATGTATTGCCCCTTTCACAGAAGGTGTAAGCCATGTGGGGTTTAATTTGAGTCGTTTATACTTATTACCTGTAGGAATAAATTTTGCACTATAATAACTCAAAGTAGATTTGAAAATCTCCCATTTATCATTTGTTCCATTATTTGACATTAGTTCTTCCCAGTCCATATCCTGAATTGCAGCCCTCATCCTGGGGAAATTGGCTTTCTTAAAATTAAATGTTTTTGCCCGCCCAGCCTGCGTTTGTTTTTTACAGTATAGGTAAAATGTAACTATATTGTGATCACTGTTACCGAGGTTTTCACGAACATTGACATTCCCAACAAGATCTGCATTATTAGAAATGACCAGATCCAACAGAGCTTCACCTCTAGTCGGGTCTTCCACAAACTGGCCCATAAAATTTTCCTGCAACAGGTTGAGGAAATGTCTCCCCTTTGCAGTTGAAGCCGAACCATGACACCAATTAATATCCCGGAAATTAAAATCTCCCATTATCACTACAGTACCCGCCTGTGCAGCCCGCTCCATCTGTTTATATAGCTGAACTTCCATCTCCTCAGTTATATTGGGGGGTCTATAGATTACACCAAAAGTAATTTTTTCAGTGTTTACCTCCCTTTCTAGTTCCACCCACAAGGTTTCAACCTCCTCACAGTCTTCACCCACTATTGTGTAACGTATTCCAACTGTCAGTGTGACGTCACAGTTAAAAAAAAACAAAAAACCGCCCCATGTGTATAAAAATGGCCGGACCATTGTACAGAACAAACACTGTTACACTTTGTGTCTCCTTTATTTCCTCATAGATTGTAAACTCTTGCGAGCAGGGTCCTCACTCCTCAGGTTTGAATTGTAAATTAACTTTGTCACTATGCAATGTCTGATATTGTTTGTTTCATGTTCCCTCTAAATTGTAAAGTGCTGTAAATATGTTGGCGCTATATAAATAATTATTATTATTATTAGTCTACGAGGACCAGCCAGAGGCTGGTCCTCATAAGCTTCCGTACATGGCAGACCCGGAGGCCGTTGCCTTGCCCCCGGGTGCCATCACAAGCATCAGCAGCCCCCACAATTGCATGGCTGCTGATGTGCTACAAACCCCCTGCATGCAAAGATCGCAATTGAGCCCCGCATGTAACGGGTTAATTGCCGAATACGGCACTTGGACCAGGATAACACGGGTTACAGGTTACAGGTAGCAGGAACAGGGAACACTGGGAACTGGAGACACTTTAAGGACCATTTGCAGAGACAAACTTAGGTAATGACAACAATGCTCAGGCAATGCAGGGAGGGGCAGAGCCCTTCTTATAGTCCAGGGTGATCTGGGAGCAATCAGCTCAATCTCACACATGTGTGCGCTCTGGCTCCTGAAGGCTGGACTGAGCTTGCGAGCGCACCCTAGTGGTCACTGCGGAACAGGACGGCCGCATGTGCAGACATCTCTGAAGAGAAGGGCGTTGACTGGATGGGAGGAGTTCGTAGTCAGCGACCACGGATGTTACACTAATGCACATTTCTGTACCTCTTAAAAAAAAAATAATTACCCAGCCTGGCCATTCTTACATACATCCCCATGCATACATAACTATATTCCCATGCTCATTCATACTGACACCTATACCCCCCAACCCCAAGAAAACTTAACTATAATATAATGTACTATATACTTATTATAACATATTCCTATAATCTTTTGCCAACCAATGGCCCCCTAAAACCTCACAAAATAATAATAACACCAAAATAATACTAATAATACTCTTAATATTAATAATAATAAACAAAATAATAATACATAATAGTAATAACTAACAAACTAACTCTAAAAAATAAAAATTACCATCCCGTGGTGCACTTACCTTCAGTGCACCATGTAAATGAAAGAAAAGAAAACAACAAAACCAATATTTTTTTATATATATATTTTTATTATTATTATATTTTATCTTATCCATATTCATACCTAACCTTATCCACACTAACTTATCTATCACCACCCATCACCTTCCCCCGGTCAGCACCATGCCTCATATCCTCCCATCTCCGCATAGTTCAGATGCTGCCCCCCCCCCCACCCAAAACAACACCCGCCCAGCCCAATCCAACATCTCATGTCCTCGTCATGTCCACGTAATCCAGAATCAGGCTGGGCACACCCCCAGCCCCCCCCACCCCACCTTTCTTTACTGCCCACCTTACCTAAACATTCACACAATCCCATGTATACACCTATACTCCATATAATATAATAACAGAAACATATAACTATAACCAAATACAATACTCTATACATAAACCCGAAAACCTACGTTTGCAAACCCTTTTTCTGTCCCAATAAAGCTCAAAACAAAAACCTATTTGTGCTTATTCAGCCCATCACCAGAGGGGAGAGAGAGAAAAACCATCAGAGTGGGGAAGCAGGAAGGTGAAGACTTGTTTTGCTGCTGAACAGATCTGACATTTACATAGGGGTGAGAGCTAACCCCTGCAAAGGGCTGGACTGTGTGAGTTATACCTGGACTTTTGTTACGTAAAACGTTTCTTTCTATTCTAACCAGGGGCATAACTAGGAAAGACTGGGCCCCATAGCAAACTTTTGACTGGGCCCCCCCCCCTCCGCTGGGTATCACACAACCCCCCCTTGTAGATAGTGCCTCCCTATAGATTCCACCACGCAGCACCCCCTATAGATAGCACCATACACAGCCCCCTGTAGATAACGCCTTACAGCCCCCCTGTAGATAATGTCTTACAGCTCCAAATACCCCTGTAGATAACGCCATACAGCCCCCCTGTAGATAACGCCATACAGCCCCCCTGTAGATAACGTCTTACAGCCCCAAATCCCCACTAGATAACGCCATACAGCCCCCTGTAGATAACGCCATACAGACACCCCCTGTAGATAATGCCATACAGACCCCCTGTAGATAACGCCATACAGCCCCCCCTATAGATAACGACATACAGACCCCCCCTGTAGATAACGCCATACAGCCCCCCTGTAGATAAAGCCATACGGACCGCCCTGTAGATAATGCCATACAGACCCACTGTAGATAACGCCATACAGACCCCCCCGTAGATAACACCATACAGACCCCCCGTAGATAACATCATATGAGACAGCATATCTATAGCACTACGACCCTAAAGCTATGGATAAGATTAGATACAGCAGCTCAGCAGACAGTATCAGACATTATAGGATTAGATACAGTGGCTCAACAAACAGTATTACACATGATAGGATCAGACACAGTGGCTTAGCAGACAGTATCACACATGATAGGATTAGACACAGTGGCTCAGTAGACAGTATCACACATGATAGGATTAGATACAGTGGCTCAACAAACAGTATCACACATGATAGGATTAGATACACAGCTCAACAGACAGTATCACATATTATAGGATTAGATATATGGCTCAGCAGACAGTATCACACACATGATAGGATTAGATACAGTGTCTCAGCAGACAGTATCACACATGATAGGATTAGATATAGGGCCCAGAAGACAGTATCACACATGATTGGATTAGATATAGGGTCCAGCAGACAGTATAACACATGATAGGATTAGATACAGTGACTCAACAGACAGTATCACACATGATAGGATTATATACAGTGGCTCAGCAGACAGCATCACACATGATTGGATTAGATATAGGGCTGAGCAGACAGTATCACTCATGATTGGATTAGATATAGGGCCCAGCAGACAGTATCACATGATAGGATTAGATACAGTGGCTCAGTAGACAGTATCACACATGATTGGATTAGATATAGGGCCCAGCTGGCTGACATTGCAGCTCCAGCGCTGGACCCAGGAAAGGTAAGAATAATAATTATTTTCTTTTTTGACGTGATACTAATTATTTTTGCGTGTTTGTTTTTTTTACAAGTTCGACCACTGCGACCCCTATAGCTACGCCACTGTACTGTTGTGTTTATTGGATTTATTGGATTTCCCTGATTGAAAGAAATAAAGCTTCTAAAGTCCTGTTTTAACAAAAATACTGCACTGAGAGTGTCTCTTTGCCTATCTACAGTCCCCAAACTGCTACAACGAGGACAGAAATAACTGAACTAAGCTCTTTAACCCACATTTTCATGTACATGCACGTCAGGGAATGCAGCCTGTTCGCACATTCCCACGTGCATGTACGTGATGGAGCTCGTGCGGGCACAGATCGCAGAGATCGCTGCGGGAGCCCGGCTATGACTGACAGCTGGGCTCCCGCTGCAACTGCCGAGATTGAAGAAACATTCAATCTCTGCCATTTAACCCATTAAATGCCGCAGTCAATAGCGACCGCAGCATTTAAATCTATTGACAGAGAGAGGGAGCTCTCTCTGTCACCCATCGGCGGCCCGCAAATGCGATCTCAGGCTGCCAACAGGTTGCCATGGCAGCCAGGTGTCTAACAAAGACCCCCCAGGCCTGCCCTGGCTATATGCCTATTATGCCGTGCCAGAGGCATGGCCTAATAGAATGCTTGTCAGTTTTACACTGACAGGCATTAATGCTTTGGTATACTAAGTTTGGTATACAAAGCATTATATCTGCGATCAGAAGATCGCATGGTGATGTACACTAGTGGGTCTTAAATAAATAATTAAAAACAGTCAAATAAAGTTTTTGAAAATATTTAAAAAAAACGTGAACAGCAAAAATAAAATAAAAACATTTTTTTCCATAAAAAGTGGTTTTATTTAATAAAAGTGTAAAAACAAAATTAAAAGTACACATATATGGTATCGATGCGATTGTAACAACACAAAGAGTTAACACATTAATTCAATGGTATACTGAACGCCGTACAAAAAACCCAGCTAAAAACAATGTTAAAATCGCTTTTTTTCTGCATTCCCACACCAAAAAAATATAATAAAAATTAATCAATAAGTCCCATGCGCCTCAAAAAACAAGCCTTCGTATGGCGATATCAACTGAACAATAATACAGTTATGGCTCTTGGAATGCGGTTATGACAAAATGTATTATTTTTGTTTAAAAGGTTTTTTATTGTGCAAACGTAGTAAAACATAAAAAAAACCTAAACATATGTGGTATCATCGTAATCGTACCGACCCATACAATAAAGGTAAAATGGTATTTATGCCGCACATTGAATGGCGTAAATTTAAAAATCGAAAAACAATGCAGGAATAGCAGGTTTTTTTAAAATTCCCTTCCTCCAAAAAAGTGAATAAAAGTTAATCAATATAATATATGCACCAAAAAATGGTGCCATTGAAAAACATAACTCGTCCCGCAAAAACAAGCCCTCATACTCCTATGTTGACGGAAAAATAAAAGAGTTATAACTCTTGGAATGTGAAGATGAGAAAAATAAAAAAGAATGCTTGGTCATTAAGGCAAAAATAGGCCTGGTCGTTAAGGGGTTAAGGACTTTAGTCAGCTGCTCTTTCTTCTGTTGTATATACAAAGCTAAAGAACCCATTTACTAACTCTGCCTTCTCCTGATCCCCTGTGACCATGTCTCCATTATCACTATTTAGGGGTCCTACATGTTCAGAACTTGGCTTTTTTTTGCATACATACTTGAATAAATTTTTGGGGATTTGTTTTACTATCATTGGTCACCTGCCTTTCATTTTGTATTTTTGTTGATTTTATTACCTTTTTACAGATTTTATTTTAAGCTCTTTATAATCACCAAAGGGTAAAGCTGTACCCCCAGAATTGTATTTTTCAAATGCCCTTTTTTTGTCATGTATTGCCCTTTTTACAGAAGGTGTAAGCCATGTGGGGTTTAATTTTAGTCGTTTATACTTGTTACCTATAGGAATACATTTTGCACTATAATTACCCAAAGCAGATTTTAAAATCTCCCATTTATCATTTGTACCATTATTTGATATAAGTTCTTCCCAGTCTATATCCTGAATTGCAGCCCTCATCCTGGGGAAATTGGCCTTCTTAAAATTAAGTGTTTTTGCCCTCCCAGCCTGTGTTTGTTTTTTACAGTATAGGTAAAATGTAACTATATTGTGATCACTGTTACCGAGGTTTTCACGAACATTGACATTCCCAACAAGCTCTGCATTATTAGAAATAACCAGATCCAACAGAACTTCCCCTCTAGTCGGGTCTTCCACAAACTGGCCCATAAAATTTTCCTGCAATAGGTTGAGGAAATGTCTGCCCTTTGCAGTTGAAGCCGATCCCTGTAATTAAATCTCCCATTATCACTACAGTACCAGCCTATGCAGCCCGCTCCATTTGTTTATATAGCTGATCTTCCATCTCCTCAGTTATATTGGGGGGTCTATAGAATACACCAAAAGTTATTTTTTTCAGTGTTTACCTCCCTCTGTAATTCCACCCACAAGGTTTCAATCTCCTCAAAATCATGATCCATGATTATCTCTTTCACACTTAGGGGCAGTAGAAAGGGGTCAAAGACAAGGAAGGCCGATCCGGTTTCTGACATTCCAGGCAAAATTGCCAAGTTGGGTGATGATGCGAGGGTGTCAGTCTCAGAAATGGCAGCCCTAGTGGATACTGATCTCCCTAACAGCCGGGAGAACAGCCCAGCTAGTAGTCGGCGGGATGGTAATGCAGGTAAGCCAAGACAATTGATAGTCGTAGGGGATTCTATAATCAGGAAGACGGATAGAATTATTTGTCGCCAAGACCACCTCAACCGAATGGTTTGCTGTCTCCCTGGTGCCAGGGTTCGGCATGTGGTGGAACGGGTGCACAAATTGCTGGGAGGGGCTGGTGATGATCCAGCTGTCGTGGTCCATGTCGGTACCAACGACAGAATAAATGGTAGGTGGAGGAGCCTTAAGAATAATTTTAAAGAACTAGGCTACAAGCTGAAGGGAAGGACCTCCAAGGTTGTATTCTCAGGAATACTGCCTGTGCCATGCGCATCACAGGAAAGACAGCGGGAGCTTAGGGAGTTAAATGCATGGCTGAAGTCTTGGTGTAGAGGAGAAGGATTTGGGTTGACTGGGTTGACTTTTCATTGGGGTACAAACTGTATTCTGCAGATGATTTGCACCTAAATGGAAGGGGGTCCGCTGTGCTGGGGGAGAGAATTCTAGCTGGGGTGGCGGAGTATTTAAACTAGGGCTGAGGAGGGAGATCAATGTAGAAAAAAAAGGGGTAGCCAGGTTAGAGAGGGGTCAGACTATATTGGTGGGGGGAGAAACAGAATGTGGGGAGAGGACTGGACAACAGGATAAGGAGATCCTTTCGTTACAAAACATCAGTGTAAATAAAAAGGACCGATTAATGTCAAATCACATTTCTGATAATAAAAGTGAAAAACTGACAGGCAAGTTAAAGTGTATGTTCACAAATGCCAGAAGTCTAGCAAGTAAAATGGGGGAGCTGGAGGCCTTGATACTGGAAGATAATATAGATATAGTTGGTGTTGCTGAAACATGGCTGGACTCTTCACATGACTGGGCTGTAAATCTACAGGGTTTTACACTTTTTCGTAAAGACAGGACAAATAGGAAAGGTGGTGGTGTATGTCTGTATGTGAGAAGTGATATGAAGGCGAGTGTGAAAGAGACAATAGTGGGTGAAGACTGTGAGGAGGTTGAAACCTTGTGGGTGGAACTAGAAAGGGAGGTAAACACTGAAAAAATTACTTTTGGTGTAATCTATAGACCCCCCAATATAACTGAGGAGATGGAAGTTCAGCTATATAAACAGATGGAGCGGGCTGCACAGGCGGGTACTGTAGTGATAATGGGAGATTTTAATTTCCGGGATATTAATTGGTGTCATGGTTCGGCTTCAACTGCAAAGGGGAGACATTTCCTCAACCTGTTGCAGGAAAATTTTATGGGCCAGTTTGTGGAAGACCCGACTAGAGGTGAAGCTCTGTTGGATCTGGTCATTTCTAATAATGCAGATCTTGTTGGGAATGTCAATGTTCGTGAAAACCTCGGTAACAGTGATCACAATATAGTTACATTTTACCTATACTGTAAAAAACAAACGCAGGCTGGGAGGGCAAAAACATTTAATTTTAAGAAAGCCAATTTCCCCAGGATGAGGGCTGCAATTCAGGATATGGACTGGGAAGAACTAATGTCAAATAATGGAACAAATGATAAATGGGAGATTTTCAAATCTACTTTGAGTTATTATAGTGCAAAATTTATTCCTATAGGTAACAAGTATAAACGACTCAAATTAAACCCCACATGGCTTACACCTTCTGTGAAAGGGGCAATACATGACAAAAAAAGGGCATTTAAAAAATACAAATCTGAGGGTACAGCTGTAGCCTTTGTAAAATATAAAGAGCTTAATAAAATCTGTAAAAATGTAATAAAATTAGCAAAAATACAAAATGAAAGGCAGGTGGCCAAGGATAGTAAAACAAATCCTAAAAAATTCTTCAAGCATATAAATGCAAAAAAGCCAAGGTCTGAACATGTAGGACCCCTAGATAATGGTAATGGGGAGTTGATCACAGGGGATCAAGAGAAGGCAGAGTTACTAAATGGGTTCTTTAGCTCTGTATATACAACTGAAGAAAGAGCAGCTGATTTAGCCGGTGCCAGTGCTGTTAATATAGCAGTTGATATACTGAATTGGATGAATGTAGAGATGGTCCAAGCTAAATTAAATAAAATAAATGTGCACAAGGCCCCGGGACCAGATGGGTTACACCCTAGAATTCTTAAAGAGCTTAGTTCAGTTATTTCTGTCCCCCTTTTCATAATATTCAGAGAATCTCTAGTGACTGGTATAGTGCCAAGGGACTGGCGCAGGGCAAATGTGGTGCCTATTTTCAAAAAGGGCTCTAGGTCTTCCCCGGGTAATTATAGACCAGTAAGCTTAACATCCATCGTGGGGAAAATGTTTGAGGGGCTATTGAGGGACTATATACAGGATTATGTGACAATAAATAGCATTATAAGTGACAGCCAGCACGGTTTTACTAAGGACAGAAGTTGTCAAACTAACCTAATCTGTTTTTATGAAGAGGTGAGCAGAAGTCTAGACAGAGGGGCCGCTGTGGATATAGTGTTTTTGGACTTTGCAAAGGCATTTGACACTGTCCCCCATAGACGCCTAATGGGTAAATTAAGGACTATAGGTTTAGAAAATATAGTTTGTAATTGGATTGAGAATTGGCTCAAGGACCGTATCCAGAGAGTTGTGGTCAATGATTCCTTCTCTGAATGGTCACCGGTTATAAGTGGTGTACCCCAGGGTTCAGTGCTGGGACCACTATTATTCAACTTATTTATTAATGATATAGAGGATGGGATTAATAGCACTATTTCTATTTTTGCAGATGACACCAAGCTATGTAATATAGTTCAGACTATGGAAGATGTTTGTGAATTGCAGGCAGATTTAAACAAACTAAGTGTTTGGGCGTCCACTTGGCAAATGAAGTTTAATGTAGATAAATGTAAAGTTATGCATCTGGGTACCAACAACCTGCATGCATCATATGTCCTAGGGGGCGCTACACTGGAGGATTCACTTGTTGAGAAGGATCTGGGTGTTCTTGTAAATCATAAACTCAATAACAGCATGCAGTGTCAATCAGCTGCTTCAAAGGCCAGCAAGATATTGTCGTGTATTAAAAGAGGCATGGACTCGCGGGACAGAGATGTAATATTGCCACTTTACAAAGCATTAGTGAGGCCTCATCTAGAATATGCAGTTCAGTTCTGGGCTCCAGTTCATAGAAAGGATGCCCTGGAGTTGGAAAAAATACAAAGAAGAGCAACGAAGCTAATAAGGGGCATGGAGAATTTAAGTTATGAGGAAAGATTGAAAGAATTAAACCTATTTAGCCTTGAAAAAAGACGACTAAGGGGGGACATGATTAACTTATATAAATATATTAATGGCACATACAAAAAATATGGTGATATCCTGTTCCTTGTAAAACCCCCTCAAAAAACAAGGGGGCACTCCCTCCGTCTGGAGAAAAAAAGGTTCAAGCTGCAGAGGCGACAAGGCTTCTTTACAGTAAGAACGGTGAATTTATGGAATAGCCTACCGCAGGAGCTGGTCACAGCAGGGACAGTAGATGGCTTTAAAAAAGGGTTAGATAATTTCCTAGAACAAAAAAATATTAGCTCCTATGTGTAGACATTTTTCCTTCCCTTTTCCCTTCCCTTGGTTGGACTTGATGGACATGTGTCTTTTTTCAGCCGTACTAACTATGTAACTATGTAACTATGTAACACTCGCCTTCATATCACTTCTCACATACAGACATACTCCACCACCTTTCCTATTTGCCCTGTCTTTCCGATACAGTGTAAAACTTCAAATGTTTAAATTTTTTAATTTTTCACTTTCAGTATCAGAAATTAGATTATTTGGGCATTTTTGTTTTCATTGCTGTTTTGTAACAAAAGGATCACCCTATCCTGTTGTCTAGTCCTCTCCCCACAGCCTATTTCTCTCCCTACCAATTTAGTTTGACCCCTCTCTAACCTAACTACCTCTTTATTTTCTACATTGATCTCCCTCCTCAGCCCTAGTTTAAATACTCCGCCACCCCAGCTAGAATTCTCTCCCTCAGCACAGCGTTCACCCTTCCATTTAGGTGCAAATCATCTGCAGAATACAGTTTGTACCCCAATGAAAAGTCAGCCCAGTACTCTAGGAATCCAAAGCCTTCTCTACACCAAGACTTCAGCCATGCATTTAACTCCCTGAGCTCCCGCTGTTTTTCCTGTGATGCGAATGGCACAGGCAGTATTCCTGAAAATACAACCTTGGTGGTCCTTCCTTTCTGCTTGTAGCCTAGTTCTTTAAAATTATACTTAAGGCTCCTCCACACACCATTTATTCTGTTATTGGTTCCCACATGGACCATGGCAGCTGGATCATCACCAGCCCCTCCCAGCAATTTGTCCACCTGTTCCACCACATGCCGAACCCTGGCACACATACTTGAATACATTTTTGGGGATTTGTTTGACTATAATTGGACACCTGCCTTTCATTTTGTATTTTTGTTGATTTTATTACCTTTTTACAGATTTTATTTTAAGCTCTTTATAATCACCAAAGGGTAAAGCTGTACCCTCAGAATTGTATTTTTCAAATGCCCTTTTTTTGTCATGTATTGCCCTTTTTACAGACGGTGTAAGCCATGTGGGGTTTAATTTTAGTCGTTTATACTTGTTACCTATAGGAATACATTTTGCACTATAATTACCCAAAGCAGATTTTAAAATCTCCCATTTATCATTTGTACCATTATTTGACATAAGTTCTTCCCAGTCTATATCCTGAATTGCAGCCCTCATCCTGGGGAAATTGGCCTTCTTAAAATTAAGTGTTTTTGCCCTCGCAGCCTGTGTTTGTTTTTTACAGTATAGGTAAAATATTACTATATTGTGATCTCTGTTACCGAGGTTTTCACGAACATTGACATTCCCAACAAGCTCTGCATTATCAGAAATGACCAGATCCAACAGAACTTCCCCTCTAGTCGGGTCTTCCACAAACTGGCCCATAAAATTTTCCTGCAATAGGTTGAGGAAATGTCTGCCCTTTGCAGTTGAAGCCGATCCCTGTAATTAAATCTCCCATTATCACTACAGTACCAGCCTATGCAGCCCGCTCCATTTGTTTATATAGCTGATCTTCCATCTCCTCAGTTATATTGGGGGGTCTATAGAATACACCAAAAGTTATTTTTTTCAGTGTTTACCTCCCTCTGTAATTCCACCCACAAGGTTTCAATCTCCTCAAAATCTTGATCCATGATTATCTCTTTCACACTCGCCTTCATATCACTTCTCACATACAGACATACTCCACCACCTTTCCTATTTGCCCTGTCTTTCCGATACAGTGTAAAACTTCAAATGTTTAAATTTTTTAATTTTTCACTTTCAGTATCAGAAATTAGATTATTTGGGCATTTTTGTTTTCATTGCTGTTTTGTAACAAAAGGATCACCCTATCCTGTTGTCTAGTCCTCTCCCCACAGCCTATTTCTCTCCCTACCAATTTAGTTTGACCCCTCTCTAACCTAACTACCTCTTTATTTTCTACATTGATCTCCCTCCTCAGCCCTAGTTTAAATACTCCGCCACCCCAGCTAGAATTCTCTCCCTCAGCACAGCGGTCACCCTTCCATTTAGGTGCAAATCATCTGCAGAATACAGTTTGTACCCCAATGAAAAGTCAGCCCAGTGCTCTAGGAATCCAAAGCCTTCTCTACACCAAGACTTCAGCCATGCATTTAACTCCCTGAGCTCCCGCTGTTTTTCCTGTGATGCGCATGGCACAGGCAGTATTCCTGAAAATACAACCTTGGTGGTCCTTCCTTTCTGCTTGTAGCCTAGTTCTTTAAAATTATACTTAAGGCTCCTCCACACACCATTTATTCTGTTATTGGTTCCCACATGGACCATGGCAGCTGGATCATCACCAGCCCCTCCCAGCAATTTGTCCACCTGTTCCACCACATGCCGAACCCTGGCACCAAGGAGACAGCAAACCATTCGGTTGAGGCGGTCGTGGCGACAAATTATTCTATCCGTCTTGCTGATTATAGAACCCCCTACAACTACCAATTGTCTTGCCTTAACTGCATTACCATCCCGCTGACTACTAGCTGGGCGGTTCACCCGGCTGTTAGGGAGATCAGTATCCACTAGGGCTGCCATTTCTGAGACTGACACCCTCGCATCATCACCCAACTTGGCAATTTTGCTTGGAATATTAGAAACAGGATTGGCCTTCCTTTACTTGGACCCATTTCTACTGCCCCTAACTACGTTAACCCAGCTACTTGCCTGATCCTGCTGACCCATGTATTCACCCTCCAGTTCTACCCCACTAACTGCTTGCTCAGTGAGCAGCATGATCCGCTCAAGATCGTCTATCACCCTCAGTGTTGCATTTTGCTCCTCCAGATCTCTAATGCAAGCTTTCTGGTGAACAACATGCTCACATCTGCCCCAGAGGTATTCACCCTGGAACACCGGCTCCAGTCGTACATACATATGGCAGACTGTGCACTGAAGAATACCTCAAATCTTGCTATCCATTATCCCAGTTACAAAAAACCTGTGAACAATTCAAAAAGTAAAAGAAAATAAGAAGTTACAGTATCCAGCATCGGATTAGTGATTCATTACAGCAGGCCCTTCTAGGTGGCATAATTGACAAAGAATTGCTTGAATTTCTTACGGTACCACGTCCGGTGACCCCGGTCATTTATTGCCTGCCAAAAATTTATAAATGTCTGGAAAAACCTTCCGGACGACCTGTAGTCTCTGACAGGGGCTCTATCTATGGGACAATAGCATCTTTTCTTGATAAAGTGTTAAGATCACATGCTACCTCTGCCCCTTCTTATATCCAGGAAACCTCCGATTTTATTTTAAAACTCAAAGATGTGTCACTCAGTAGTGATGTCATCTTAGTGTCGTTTGATGTGTGTAGCTTATACACCTCAATTGGCCATTCTAAAGGTCTTCAGGTGGTTCAGGATGGTACTGATGGATTGTGTGAAGTTTCTAATGAACCTGCTGGAAATAGTTCTTACTGAGCTCAAATGTTTCTCCGACTTACGCCAATAAACTCATGGCGGCCCTTGGGTTGAGACACGTTTATGGGTCCCACCACTTCAGTCATGTACTGAGGTGGTGAAGATTCACCACTATGGGTGAATTAGAAGAGTTCTATTCCTTTTTTAAAAACATTGACATTAAATTCACTATGAGTTTGTCTGAACTATCTCTGCAATTTCTGGACACAATGGTCTTAGATTAGAGGATAGGTTAGTAACGGATTTGTATATTAAACCCACTGATCACAACAGTTTGTTGCATTTTGATAGTCAGCATCCTAAGCGGGTGCTAGAATCGTTTCCTTTTAGTCAAATGCTTACATAGTTACATAAGTAGTACGGTTGAAAAAAGACACATAGCCCATCAAGTTCAATCAAGGGATGGGAAAAGGGGAGGGAAAAATTTATACGCATAGAAGCTAATATTTTTTCGTTCTAGGAAATTATCTAAGCCTTTTTTAAAGCCATCTACTGTCCCTGCTGTGACCAGGTCCTGCTGTAGACTATTCGATAGATTCACAGTTCTCACAGTAAAGAAGGCTTGTCGCCTCTGCAGATTGAACCTTTTTTTTCTCCAGACGGAGGGAGTGCCCTATTGTTTTTTGAGGGGGTTTTACATGGAACAGGATTTCACCATATTTTTTGTATGTGCCATTCATATATTTATATATGTTAATCATGTCCCCCTTAGTCTCTTTTCAAGGATAAATAGGTTTAATTCTTTTAATATTTCATCATATCTTAGATTCTCCATGCCCCTTATTAGCTTTGTTGCTTTTCTTTGTATGTTTTCCCAACTTCAAAGCATCCTTTCTATGAACTGGAGCCCAGAACTGAACTGAATATTCTAGATGAGGCCTCAGTAATGCTTTGTAAAGTGGTAATATTATATCCCTGTCCCACGAGCCCATTCCTCTTTTAATGCACGACAATATCTTGCTGGCCTTTGAAGCAGCTGATTGACATTGTATGTTGTTATTTAGTTTATGATCTACAAGTACACCCAGATCCTTCTCAACAAGTGACTCCCCAGTGTAGCTCCCCCAGAACATATGTTGCATGCAGATGGTTGGTACTAAGATGCATAACTTTACATTTATCTACATTAAACTTAATTTTCCAAGTGGATGCCCAAACACTTAGTGTGTTCAAATCAGCTTGCAATTTACGAACATCTTCCATAGACTGAACAATACTACATAGCATGGTGTCTGTCATGAGCAAAAATAGAAATAGTGCTATTAACCCCTTCCCTCTTTAGCCACTTTTGACCTTCCTGACCGAGCCTCATTTTTCAAATCTGACATGTGTCACTTTATGTGGTAATAACTCCAGAATGCTTTCACCTATCCAAGCGATTCTGAGATTGTTTTCTCGTGACACATTGGACTTTAAGTTACTGGCAAAATTTGCTCGATATGTTCAGTATTTAATTGTGAAAAACACCAAAATTTAGCGAAAAATTGCAAAAATTAGCATTTTTCTCAATTTAAATGTATCTGCTTGTAATACAGGCAGTTATACCACACAAAATTGTTGCTAATTAACATCCCCCATATGTCTACTTTAGATTGGTATCGTTTTTTGAACATCCTTTTATTTTTCTATGACATCACAAGGCTTAGAACTTTAGCAGCAATTTCTCACATTTTCAAGAAAATGTCAAAAGGCCATTTTTACAGGGACCAGTTCAGTTGTGAAGTGGCTTTGAGGGCCTTATATATTAGAAACCCCCAAAAAGTCACCCCATTTTAAAAACTTCACCCCTCAAAGTATTCAAAACAGCATTTAGAAAATGTCTTAACCCTTTACACATTTCACAGGAATTAAAGCAAAGTAGAGGTGAAATTTACAAATTTCATATTTTTTTGCAGAAATAAATTTTTAATACAATTTTTTTTATAACACAGAAGGTTTTACCAGAGAAATTCAACTCAATATTTGTTGCCCAGTTTCTGCAGTTTTAGGAAATATCCCACATGTGGCCGTAGCGTGCTACTGGACTGAAGCACCGGCCTCAGAAGCAAAGGAATACCTAGTGGATTTTGAGGCCTTATTTTTGTTAGAATATATTTTAGGCACCATGTCAGGTTTGAAGGGCTCTTGCGGTGCCAAAACAGTCAAAATCCACCAAAAGTGACCCCATCTGGGAAACTACACCCCTCAAGGAAATTATCTAGGGGTACAGTGAGCATTTTGACCGCATAGGTTTTTTACAGAAATTATTGGAAGTAGACCATGAAAATTAAAATCAAAATTTTTTCAAAGAAAATGTAGGTTTAGCGATTTTTTTTCTCATTTCCACAAGGACTAAAGGAGAAAAAGCACCGTAAAATCTGTAAAGCAATTTCTCCCGAGTAAAACAATACCCCACATGTGGTAATAAACGGTTGTTTGGAGACACGGCGTGGCTGAGAAGGGAAAGAGCGCTATTTGGCTTTTGGAGTTCACATTTAGCAGGAATGGTTTGCGGAGGCCATGTCACATTTACAAAGCCCCTGAGGGGACAAAACAGTGGAAACCCCCCACAAGTGACCCCATTTTGGAAACTACACCCATTGAGGAAATTATCTAGGGGTATAGTGAGCGTTTTGACCCAACAGGTTTTTTGCATAAATTATTGGAAGTAGGCCCTGAAAATGACAATCTAAATTTTTTCAAAGAAAATGTAGGTTTAGCTAATTTTTTCTCATTTCCACAAGGACTGAAGGAGAAAAAGCACCGCAAAATTTGTAAAGCAATTTCTCCCGAGTAAAACAATACCCCACATGTGGCAATAACCGGCTGTTTGAACACACGGCAGGGCTTAGAAGGGATGGAGTGCCATTTGGCTTTTGGAGATCACATTTAGCAGGAATGGTTTGCGGAGGCCATGTCACATTTACGAAGTCCCTGAGGAGACAAAACAGTGGAAACCCCCCACAATAGACCCCATTTTGGAGACTACACCCATTGAGGAAATTATCTAGGGGTATAGTGAGCGATTTGACCCCACAGTTTTTTTGCAGAAATTATTGGAAGTAGGCCCTGAAAATAAAAATCTACATTTTTTCAAAGAAAATGTAGGTTTAGCTTATTTTTTCTCATTTCCACAAGGACTGAAGGAGAAAAAGCACCACAAAATTTGTAAAGCAATTTCTCCCGAGTAAAACAATGCCCCACATGTGGTAATAAACGGCTGTTAGAAGACACGGCGTGGCTTAGAAGGGAAAGAGCGCTATTTGGCTTTTGGAGATCACATTAAGCAGGAATGGTTTGCGGAGGCCATGTCACATTTGCAAAGCCCCTGAGGGGAAAAAAACAATGAAAACGCCCAAAAAGTGACTCCATTTAGGAAACTACACCTCTTGAGGAATTCATCTAGGGGTGTAGTGAGCATTTTGACCCCACAGATGTTTCATAGAATTTATTAGAATTGGGCAGTGAAAATAAAAACAATCCTTTTTCTTCAATAAGACGTAGCTTCAGCTCAAGTTTTTTCATTTTCGCAATAAATAAAGGAAAAAAAAGAATCCAACATTTGTAAAGCAATTTCTCCCGAGTACGGCAATACCCCATATGTGGTCATAAACTGCTGTTTGGGCACACGGCAGGGCTCTGAAGGGAAGGACCGCCATTTGGAGTGCAGATGTTGCTGGAATGGTTTCTGGGCGCCTGTGGGCCCAAAACAGTGGAAACCCCCCAGAAGTGACCCCATTTTGGAAACTACACTCCTCAATGCATTTACCTAGGGGTGTAGTAAGCATTTTAACCCTGCAGGTGATTGGCAGAAATTGGTGTGCACTCGATGTTGCAGAGTGAAAATGGGATTTTTTCCGTAGATATGCTAATATGTGGTGCCCAGCTTGTGCCACCATAACAAGACAGCTCTCTAATTATTATGCAGTGTTTCCTGGTTTTAGAAACACCCTACATGTGGCCCTAATCTCTTGCCTGGACAGTCGACCAGGCTCAGGAGTGAAAGCGTACCATGTCAAATTGAGGCCTAATTTGGCGATTTACAAAGTATTGGTTCACAACTGCAGAGGCTCTGATGTGAAATAATAAAAATAAACCCCTGAGAAGTGACCCCATTTGGAAACTGCACCCCTCAAGGCATTTATTAAGGGGTGTAGTGAGCATTTTCACCCCACAGGTCTTTTCCATTAATAAATGCGCTGTGGATTGTGCAAATTCAAAATTTATATTTTTCCCCAGATATCAGCCCAAAAATTTTTAAAAGGGTTCTCCCGGGTATGACGGTGCCATATATGTGGAAGGAAACTGCTGTTTGGGGACGCTGTAGGGTTCAGATGGGAGGAAACGCCATTTGGCTTTTGGAGCGTGGATTTTGCTTGGTAGTAGTTTTGTTTGGAGTCTTACTGGTGTTTCCGTTTATAATGTAGGGCATATGTAAGCCGGGCGGAGTATATAAGGGGCATAGTCAGGTGGTATAATAATGGGGTAAAAAAAACCAATAAAATGATCCATAGATGTGTGTTATGCTGTGAAGCAATCCTTTCTGCACAGGCCGGTGTCACACTGATATGTGGCGTCCTTTATTATCCCTCTTTTGGTCCACACTCCGCATCTTTGCAGTTTGGGGAATTTTGCAGGGAAATTGTTCCTGGTATAATACGGGCACCGTCGCTTCCAGCGGATATGTTTGGGCCCTCCCTTTCCTGGTTCCCTAATTTTAGGTCCTTGATAAATCGCCTCTTCAAACAAAAGAAATGTTCCCCTCGGGCACAACTGCATATTTTTTTATTTCCTGACTTATTGGAGCCATAACTAATTTTATTTTTCATAGACGTAGCGGTATGAGGGCTGGTTTGTTGCGGGACGAGCTGTAGTTATTATTGGTACCATTTTGGGGTACATGCAACTTTTTGATCACCTTTTATCCTATTTTTTGTGATGCCAGGTAAACAAAAAAACGCAATTCTGGCACAGCTTTTTTCGTTTTTTTTATACAGCGTTCACCACGCATTATAAATTACATGTTAACTTTATTCTGTGGGTCAGTACGATTCCGGCGATACCAAATTTATAGCACTTTTTTATGTTTTACAACTTTTTGCACAATAAAGTAACTTTTGTAAAAAGAATGTATTTTTTCTGTCGCCAAGTTGTGAGAACCATAACTTTTTAATTTTTTTAACGACGGAGCTGTATGAGGGCTTGTTTTTTGCGGGACGAGCTATAATTTTTATAGGTATCATTTTTAGATACGTGCGACTTTTTGATCACTTTTTATTCTAACATTTGTAGGGCAAAGTGACCAAAAAACAGAAACTCTGGTAACGTTTTTTAAGTTTTTTTTTTACGCTGTTCACCGCGTGCAATAAATAATATAATATTTTGATACCTCCGGTTGTTACGGTCGTGGCGATACCAAATACATATGGTTTATTATTATTTTTCAATAATAAAGGACTTGATAAGTGTAAAAGGGGGATTGTGTTTTATTTCATTACTTGAAACTTTTATTGTTTTCAAATTTTTATTTTTTGCACTTTTTTTTACACTTTTTTATACTTTTTTTACACTTTTTCTCAAGTCCCACTAGGGGACTTGAAGGTCCAACGGTCAGATTTTTTTTTTTCTAATACATTGCACTACCTATGTAGTGCAATGTATTAGATCTATCAGTCATTCACTGACAGCAAGCGGATTAGGCTTCGCCTCCCGGCGGGGCCTAAATCGGCTTCCGTAATGGCAGAGCAGGAGACCATTGTGTCTCCTGTTGCCATAACAGCAGTCGCCAGTCCTGATTGCCTGTCAGGGCTGGCGATCTGCTAGTAACCGCTACGATGCAGCAATCGCTTTCGATTGCTGCATCGAAGGGGTTAATGGCAGGGATCGGAGCTAGCTCCGGTTCCTGCCGTTACAGGTTGATGACTTCCACCGCTGATGACGCCGGATCAGCTCCTGACCCGGCGCCAATGTCTGACTGCTGTGCTTGCCAACAAGGGTTTTGCCACCAAGTATTAAGTCTTGTTTGCCAAAGGGATCAAATACTTATTTCTCTGTGCACAATGCAAATAAATATATATAATTTTGACAATGTGATTTTCTTTTTTTTTTTTAATATAATCTATCTCTCACTGGTAAAATTAACCTAGCCTAAAAATTCTAGACTGTTCATGTCTTTGACAGTGGGCAAACTTACAAAATCAGCAAGGGATCAAATACTTATTTCCTCCACTGTATACAGTATGTGTCGTTAGTAATCTTTTACATTATATGTTTTGATATGGAGTTTCTATGATTATATGTTAATTCTCCTTTCTTTATATTTTTCTATATGAAAACATGCAGATGGACTTCCTCCTCCGAATTCATTTTTCTCATATGCGGACCATTACATTTTGTGCGATTTTTTTAAATCTGTCTGTTTTGTATTCTGCGAATAAATAATGTATAGATTTACTATGTTCTCTATTTTTTTTGTACAAGACAGTGATGTCGTATATTGTAGATTATATTATATTATATTGCCTGGTTAACAGGTGAAAAGTCCGTGGTCGCTAACCACAAACTCCTCCCATCCTGTCGACTCCCCTTCTCTCCGGAGATGTCTGAACATGCGGCCGTTCTGTTCCGCAGTGACCACTAGGGTGAGCTCGCAAGCTCAGTCCAGCCTTCAGGAGCCAG